>NC_083367.1:3000000-3300000 GCF_030254825.1 Meriones unguiculatus
ACACTTAAAAACCCGCTTGCAACGAAATGACTCCAGAGCACTTAAAAACCCGCCTGCAACGAAATGACTCTAGAGCACTTAAAAACCCGCTTGCAACGAAATGACTCCAGAACACTTAAAAACCCGCTTGCAACGAAATGACTCCTGAGAACTTAATAACCCGCTTACAACGAAATGCCTTCAGAGCACTTAAAAACCCGCTTGCAACGAAATGACTCCAGAGCACTTAAAAACCCGCTTGCAACGAAATGACTCCAGAACACTTACAAACCCGCTTGCAACGAAATGACTCCAGAGCACTTAAAAACCCGCTTGCAACGAAATGACTCCAGAGCACTTAAACACCTGCTTGCAACGAAATGACTCCAGAGCACTTAAAAACGCGCTTGCAACGAAATGACTCCAGAGCACTTAAAAACCCGCTTGCAACGAAATGACTCCACAGTACTTAAAAACCCACTTGCAACGAAATGACTCCAGAGCACTTAAAAAACCCGCTTCCATTGAAATGTCTGAGAAGTATGTAAAAACCCGCTTGAAATGAAATTACGCCAGAGCACGTAAAACCCGCTTGCAACGAAATGACTCCAGAGCACTGAAAAACCCGCTTACAACGAAATGCCTTCAGAGCTCTTAAAAACCCGCTTGCAACGAAATGACTCCAGAGCACTTAAAAACCCGCTTGCAACGAAATGACTCCAGAGCACTTAAAAACCCTCTTGCAACGAAATGACTCCAGAGCACTTAAAAACCCGCTTGCAATGAAATGACTCCAGAGCACTTAAAAACCCGCTTGCAAGGAAATGACTCCAGAGCACTTAAAAACCCGCTTGCAAGGAAATGACTCCAGAGCACTTAAAAACTCGCTTGAAACGAAATGACTCCAGAGCACTTAAAAACCCGCTTGCAACGAAATGACTCCAGAGTACTTAAAAACCCGCTTGCAACAAAAGGCCTACAGAGCACTTAAAAAACCCGCTTCCAGTGAAATGTCTGAGAAGTATGTAAAAACCCGCTTGCAACGAAATGACTCCAGAACACGTAAAAACCCGCTTGCAACGAAATGACTCCAGAGCACTTAAAAAACCGCTTACAACGAAATGCCTCCAGAGCACTTAAAAACCCGCTTGCAACGAAATGACTCCAGAGCACTTAAAAACCCGCTTGCAACGAAATGACTCCAGAGCACTTAAAAACCCACTTGCAACGAAATGACTCCAGAGCACTTAAAAACCCGCTTGCAACGAAATGACTCCAGAACACTTAAAAACCCGCTTGCAACGAAATGACTCCAGAGCACTTAAAAACCCGCTTGCAACGAAATGACTCCAGAGCACTTAAAAACCCGCTTGCAACGAAATGACTCCAGAGAACTTAATAACCCGCCTACAACGAAATGCCTTCAGAGCACTTAAAAACCCGCTTGCAACGAAATGACTCCAGAGCACTTAAAAACCCGCTTGCAACGAAATGACTCCAGAGCACTTAAAAACCCGCCTGCAAAGAAATGACTCCAGAGCACTTAAAAACCCGCTTGCAACGAAATGACTCCAGAGCACTTAAAAACCCGCTTGCAACGAAATGACTCCAGAGCACTTAAAAATCCGCTTGCAACGAAATGACTCCAGAGCACTTAAAAACCCTCTTGTAAGGAAATGACTCCAGAGCACTTAAAAACCCGCATGCAACGAAATGACTCCAGAGCACTTAAAAACCCGCTTGCAACGAAATGACTCCAGAGCACTTAAAAACCCGCTTGCAACGAAATGACTCCAGAGCACTTAAAAACCCTCTCGCAACGAAATGCCTTCAGAGCACTTAAAAACCCACTTGCAAAGAAATGACTCCAGAACACTTAAAAACCCGCTTGCAACGAAATGACTCCAGAGCACTTAAAAACCCGCTTGCAACGAAATGACTCCAGAGCACTTAAAAACCCGACTGCAACGAAATGACTCCAGAACACTTAAAAACCCGCTTGCAACGAAATGACTGCAGAGCACTTAAAAACCCGCTTGCAACGAAATGACTCCAGAGTACTTAAAAACCCGCTTGCAACGAAAGGCCTACAGAGCACTTAAAAAACCCGCTTCCAGTGAAATGTCTGAGAAGTACGTAAAAACCCGCTTGCAAGGAAATGACTCCAGAGCACGTAAAAACCCGCTTGCAACGAAATGATTCCAGAGCACTGAAAAACCCGCTTACAACGAAATGCCTTCAGAGCACTTAAAAACCCGCTTGCAAGGAAATGACTCCAGAGCACTTAAAAACCCGCTTGCAACGAAATGACTCCAGAGCACTTAAAAACCCGCTTGCAAGGAAATGACTCCAGACCACTTAAAAACCCGCTTGCAAGGAAATGACTCCAGAGCACTTAAACACCCGCTTGCAACGAAATGACTCCAGAGCACTTAAAAACCCGCTTGCAACGAAATGACTCCAGAGCACTTAAAAACCCGCTTGCAACGAAATGACTCCAGAGCACTTAAAAACCCGCTTGCAACGAAATGACTCCAGAGCACTTAAAAACCCGCTTGCAACGAAATGACTCCAGAGCACTTAAAAACCCCCTTGCAAGGAAATGACTCCAGAGCACTTAAAAACCCGCTTGCAAGGAAATGACTCCAGAGCACTTAAACACCCGCTTGCAACGAAATGACTCCAGAGCACTTAAAAACCCGCTTGCAACGAAATGACTCCAGAGCACTTAAAAACCCGCTTGCAACGAAATGACTCCAGAGCACTTAAAAACCCGCTTGCAAGGAAATGACTCCAGAGCACTTAAAAACCCGCTTGCAAGGAAATGACTCCAGAGCACTTAAAAACCCGCTTGCAACGAAATGACTCCAGAGCACTTAAAAACCCGCTTGCAACGAAATGACTCCAGAGTACTTAAAAACCCGCTAGCAACGAAAGGCCTACAGAGCACTTAAAAAACCCGCTTCCAGTGAAATGTCTGAGAACTATGTAAAAACCCGCTTGCAACGAAATGACTCCAGAACACGTAAAAACCCGCTTGCAACGAAATGACTCCAGAGCACTTAAAAACCCGCTTACAACGAAATGCCTCCAGAGCATTTAAAAACCCGCTTGCAACGAAATGACTCCAGAGCACTTAAAAACCCGCTTGCAACGAAATGACTCCAGAGCACTTAAAAACCCACTTGCAACGAAATGACTCCAGAGCACTTAAAAACCCGCTTGCAACGAAATGACTCCAGAACACTTAAAAACCCGCTTGCAACGAAATGACTCCAGAGCACTTAAAAACCCGCCTGCAACGAAATGACTCTAGAGCACTTAAAAACCCGCTTGCAACGAAATGACTCCAGAACACTTAAAAACCCGCTTGCAACGAAATGACTCCTGAGAACTTAATAACCCGCTTACAACGAAATGCCTTCAGAGCACTTAAAAACCCGCTTGCAACGAAATGACTCCAGAGCACTTAAAAACCCGCTTGCAACGAAATGACTCCAGAACACTTACAAACCCGCTTGCAACGAAATGACTCCAGAGCACTTAAAAACCCGCTTGCAACGAAATGACTCCAGAGCACTTAAACACCTGCTTGCAACGAAATGACTCCAGAGCACTTAAAAACGCGCTTGCAACGAAATGACTCCAGAGCACTTAAAAACCCGCTTGCAACGAAATGACTCCACAGTACTTAAAAACCCACTTGCAACGAAATGACTCCAGAGCACTTAAAAAACCCGCTTCCATTGAAATGTCTGAGAAGTATGTAAAAACCCGCTTGAAATGAAATTACGCCAGAGCACGTAAAACCCGCTTGCAACGAAATGACTCCAGAGCACTGAAAAACCCGCTTACAACGAAATGCCTTCAGAGCTCTTAAAAACCCGCTTGCAACGAAATGACTCCAGAGCACTTAAAAACCCGCTTGCAACGAAATGACTCCAGAGCACTTAAAAACCCTCTTGCAACGAAATGACTC
Organism: Meriones unguiculatus; assembly: GCF_030254825.1. Taxonomy (NCBI): domain Eukaryota; kingdom Metazoa; phylum Chordata; class Mammalia; order Rodentia; family Muridae; genus Meriones; species Meriones unguiculatus. Next base: position 3,003,959 of record NC_083367.1, read on the forward strand.
CAGAGCACTTAAAAACCCGCTTGCAATGAAATGACTCCAGAGCACTTAAAAACCCGCTTGCAAGGAAATGACTCCAGAGCACTTAAAAACCCGCTTGCAAGGAAATGACTCCAGAGCACTTAAAAACTCGCTTGAAACGAAATGACTCCAGAGCACTTAAAAACCCGCTTGCAACGAAATGACTCCAGAGTACTTAAAAACCCGCTTGCAACAAAAGGCCTACAGAGCACTTAAAAAACCCGCTTCCAGTGAAATGTCTGAGAAGTATGTAAAAACCCGCTTGCAACGAAATGACTCCAGAACACGTAAAAACCCGCTTGCAACGAAATGACTCCAGAGCACTTAAAAAACCGCTTACAACGAAATGCCTCCAGAGCACTTAAAAACCCGCTTGCAACGAAATGACTCCAGAGCACTTAAAAACCCGCTTGCAACGAAATGACTCCAGAGCACTTAAAAACCCACTTGCAACGAAATGACTCCAGAGCACTTAAAAACCCGCTTGCAACGAAATGACTCCAGAACACTTAAAAACCCGCTTGCAACGAAATGACTCCAGAGCACTTAAAAACCCGCTTGCAACGAAATGACTCCAGAGCACTTAAAAACCCGCTTGCAACGAAATGACTCCAGAGAACTTAATAACCCGCCTACAACGAAATGCCTTCAGAGCACTTAAAAACCCGCTTGCAACGAAATGACTCCAGAGCACTTAAAAACCCGCTTGCAACGAAATGACTCCAGAGCACTTAAAAACCCGCCTGCAAAGAAATGACTCCAGAGCACTTAAAAACCCGCTTGCAACGAAATGACTCCAGAGCACTTAAAAACCCGCTTGCAACGAAATGACTCCAGAGCACTTAAAAATCCGCTTGCAACGAAATGACTCCAGAGCACTTAAAAACCCTCTTGTAAGGAAATGACTCCAGAGCACTTAAAAACCCGCATGCAACGAAATGACTCCAGAGCACTTAAAAACCCGCTTGCAACGAAATGACTCCAGAGCACTTAAAAACCCGCTTGCAACGAAATGACTCCAGAGCACTTAAAAACCCGCTCGCAACGAAATGCCTTCAGAGCACTTAAAAACCCACTTGCAAAGAAATGACTCCAGAACACTTAAAAACCCGCTTGCAACGAAATGACTCCAGAGCACTTAAAAACCCGCTTGCAACGAAATGACTCCAGAGCACTTAAAAACCCGACTGCAACGAAATGACTCCAGAACACTTAAAAACCCGCTTGCAACGAAATGACTGCAGAGCACTTAAAAACCCGCTTGCAACGAAATGACTCCAGAGTACTTAAAAACCCGCTTGCAACGAAAGGCCTACAGAGCACTTAAAAAACCCGCTTCCAGTGAAATGTCTGAGAAGTACGTAAAAACCCGCTTGCAAGGAAATGACTCCAGAGCACGTAAAAACCCGCTTGCAACGAAATGATTCCAGAGCACTGAAAAACCCGCTTACAACGAAATGCCTTCAGAGCACTTAAAAACCCGCTTGCAAGGAAATGACTCCAGAGCACTTAAAAACCCGCTTGCAACGAAATGACTCCAGAGCACTTAAAAACCCGCTTGCAAGGAAATGACTCCAGACCACTTAAAAACCCGCTTGCAAGGAAATGACTCCAGAGCACTTAAACACCCGCTTGCAACGAAATGACTCCAGAGCACTTAAAAACCCGCTTGCAACGAAATGACTCCAGAGCACTTAAAAACCCGCTTGCAACGAAATGACTCCAGAGCACTTAAAAACCCGCTTGCAATGAAATGACTCCAGAGCACTTTAAAACCCGCTTGCAAGGAAATGACTCCAGAGCACTTAAAAACCCGCTTGCAACGAAATGACTCCAGAGCACTTAAAAACCCGCTTGCAACGAAATGACTCCAGAGCACTTAAAAACCCGCTTGCAACGAAATGACTCCACAGTACTTAAAAACCCACTTGCAACGAAATGACTCCAGAGCACTTAAAAAACCCGCTTCCATTGAAATGTCTGAGAAGTATGTAAAAACCCGCTTGAAATGAAATGACTCCAGAGCACGTAAAAACCCGCTTGCAACGAAATGACTCCAGAGCACTGAAAAACCCGCTTACAACGAAATGCCTTCAGAGCTCTTAAAAACCCGCTTGCAACGAAATGACTCCAGAGCACTTAAAAACCCGCTTGCAACGAAATGACTCCAGAGCACTTAAAAACCCTCTTGCAACGAAATGACTCCAGAGCACTTAAAAACCCGCTTGCAATGAAATGACTCCAGAGCACTTAAAAACCCGCTTGCAAGGAAATGACTCCAGAGCACTTAAAAACCCGCTTGCAAGGAAATGACTCCAGAGCACTTAAAAACCCGCTTGCAACGAAATGACTCCAGAGCACTTAAAAACCCGCTTGCAACGAAATGACTCCAGAGCACTTAAAATCCGCTTGCAACGAAATGCCTCCAGAGCACTTAAAAACCCGCTTGCAACGAAATGACTCCAGAGCACTTAAAAACCCGCTTGCAACGAAATGACTCCAGAGCACTTAAAAACCCGCTTGCAACGAAATGACTCCAGAGCACTTAAAAACCCGCTTGCAACGAAATGACTCCAGAACACTTAAAAACCCGCTTGCAACGAAATGACTCCAGAGCACTTAAAAACCCGCTTGCAACGAAATGACTCCAGAGCACTTAAAAACCCGCTTGCAACGAAATGACTCCAGAACACTTAAAAACCCGCTTGCAACGAAATGACTCCAGAGAACTTAATAACCCGCTTACAACGAAATGCCTTCAGAGCACTTAAAAACCCGCTTGCAACGAAATGACTCCAGAGCACTTAAAAACCCGCTTGCAACGAAATGACTCCAGAGCACTTAAAAACCCGCCTGCAAAGAAATGACTCCAGAGCACTTAAAAACCCGCTTGCAACGAAATGACTCCAGAGCACTGAAAAACCCGCTTGCAACGAAATAACTCCAGAGCACTTAAAAATCGCTTGCAACGAAATGACTCCAGAGCACTTAAAAACCCTCTTGCAAGGAAATGACTCCAGAGCACTTAAAAACCCGCATGCAACGAAATGACTCCAGAGCACTTAAAAACCCGCTTGCAACGAAATGACTCCAGAGCACTTAAAAACCCGCATGCAACGAAATGACTCCAGAGCACTTAAAAACCCGCTCACAAAGAAATGCCTTCAGAGCACTTAAAAACCCGCTTGCAAAGAAATGACTCCAGAACACTTAAAAACCCGCTTGCAACGAAAAGACTCCAGAGCACTTAAAAACCCGCTTGCAACGAAATGACTCCAGAGCACTTAAAAACCCGACTGCAACGAAATGACTCCAGAGCACTTAAAAACCCGCTTGCAACGAAATGACTGCAGAGCACTTAAAAACCCGCTTGCAACAAAATGACTCCAGAGTACTTAAAAACCCGCTTGCAACGAAAGGTCTACAGAGCACTTAAAAACCCGCTTGCAAGGAAATGACTCTAGAGCACGTAAAAACCCGCTTGCAACGAAATGATTCCAGAGCACTGAAAAACCCGCTTACAACGAAATGCCTTCAGAGCACTTAAAAACCCGCTTGCAAGGAAATGACTCCAGAGCACTTAAAAACCCGCTTGCAACGAAATGACTCCAGAGCACTTAAAAACCCCCTTGCAAGGAAATGACTCCAGAGCACTTAAAAACCCGCTTGCAAGGAAATGACTCCAGAGCACTTAAACACCCGCTTGCAACGAAATGACTCCAGAGCACTTAAAAACCCGCTTGCAACGAAATGACTCCAGAGCACTTAAAAACCCGCTTGCAACGAAATGACTCCAGAGCACTTAAAAACCCGCTTGCAAGGAAATGACTCCAGAGCACTTAAAAACCCGCTTGCAAGGAAATGACTCCAGAGCACTTAAAAACCCGCTTGCAACGAAATGACTCCAGAGCACTTAAAAACCCGCTTGCAACGAAATGACTCCAGAGTACTTAAAAACCCGCTAGCAACGAAAGGCCTACAGAGCACTTAAAAAACCCGCTTCCAGTGAAATGTCTGAGAACTATGTAAAAACCCGCTTGCAACGAAATGACTCCAGAACACGTAAAAACCCGCTTGCAACGAAATGACTCCAGAGCACTTAAAAACCCGCTTGCAACGAAATGACTCCAGAGCACTTAAAAACCCGCTTGCAACGAAATGACTCCACAGTACTTAAAAACCCACTTGCAACGAAATGACTCCAGAGCACTTAAAAAACCCGCTTCCATTGAAATGTCTGAGAAGTATGTAAAAACCCGCTTGAAATGAAATTACTCCAGAGCACGTAAAAACCCGCTTGCAACGAAATGACTCCAGAGCACTGAAAAACCCGCTTACAACGAAATGCCTTCAGAGCTCTTAAAAACCCGCTTGCAACGAAATGACTCCAGAGCACTTAAAAACCCGCTTGCAACGAAATGACTCCAGAGCACTTAAAAACCCTCTTGCAACGAAATGACTCCAGAGCACTTAAAAACCCGCTTGCAATGAAATGACTCCAGAGCACTTAAAAACCCGCTTGCAAGGAAATGACTCCAGAGCACTTAAAAACCCGCTTGCAAGGAAATGACTCCAGAGCACTTAAAAACCCGCTTGCAACGAAATGACTCCAGAGCACTTAAAAACCCGCTTGCAACGAAATGACTCCAGAGCACTTAAAAAACCGCTTGCAACGAAATGCCTCCAGAGCACTTAAAAACCCGCTTGCAACGAAATGACTCCAGAGCACTTAAAAACCCGCTTGCAACGAAATGACTCCAGAGCACTTAAAAACCCGCTTGCAACGAAATGACTCCAGAGCACTTAAAAACCCGCTTGCAAGGAAATGACTCCAGAGCACTTAAACACCCGCTTGCAACGAAATGACTCCAGAGCACTTAAAAACCCGCTTGCAACGAAATGACTCCAGAGCACTTAAAAACCCGCTTGCAACGAAATGACTCCAGAGCACTTAAAAACCCGCTTGCAAGGAAATGACTCCAGAGCACTTAAAAACCCGCTTGCAAGGAAATGACTCCAGAGCACTTAAAAACCCGCTTGCAACGAAATGACTCCAGAGCACTTAAAAACCCGCTTGCAACGAAATGACTCCAGAGTACTTAAAAACCCGCTAGCAACGAAAGGCCTACAGAGCACTTAAAAAACCCGCTTCCAGTGAAATGTCTGAGAACTATGTAAAAACCCGCTTGCAACGAAATGACTCCAGAACACGTAAAAACCCGCTTGCAACGAAATGACTCCAGAGCACTTAAAAACCCGCTTGCAACGAAATGACTCCAGAGCACTTAAAAACCCGCTTGCAACGAAATGACTCCACAGTACTTAAAAACCCACTTGCAACGAAATGACTCCAGAGCACTTAAAAAACCCGCTTCCATTGAAATGTCTGAGAAGTATGTAAAAACCCGCTTGAAATGAAATTACTCCAGAGCACGTAAAAACCCGCTTGCAACGAAATGACTCCAGAGCACTGAAAAACCCGCTTACAACGAAATGCCTTCAGAGCTCTTAAAAACCCGCTTGCAACGAAATGACTCCAGAGCACTTAAAAACCCGCTTGCAACGAAATGACTCCAGAGCACTTAAAAACCCTCTTGCAACGAAATGACTCCAGAGCACTTAAAAACCCGCTTGCAATGAAATGACTCCAGAGCACTTAAAAACCCGCTTGCAAGGAAATGACTCCAGAGCACTTAAAAACCCGCTTGCAAGGAAATGACTCCAGAGCACTTAAAAACCCGCTTGCAACGAAATGACTCCAGAGCACTTAAAAACCCGCTTGCAACGAAATGACTCCAGAGCACTTAAAAAACCGCTTGCAACGAAATGCCTCCAGAGCACTTAAAAACCCGCTTGCAACGAAATGACTCCAGAGCACTTAAAAACCCGCTTGCAACGAAATGACTCCAGAGCACTTAAAAACCCGCTTGCAACGAAATGACTCCAGAGCACTTAAAAACCCGCTTGCAACGAAATGACTCCAGAACACTTAAAAACCCGCTTGCAACGAAATGACTCCAGAGCACTTAAAAACCCGCTTGCAACGAAATGACTCCAGAGCACTTAAAAACCCGCTTGCAACGAAATGACTCCAGAACACTTAAAAACCCGCTTGCAACGAAATGACTCCAGAGAACTTAATAACCCGCTTACAACGAAATGCCTTCAGAGCACTTAAAAACCCGCTTGCAACGAAATGACTCCAGAGCACTTAAAAACCCGCTTGCAACGAAATGACTCCAGAGCACTTAAAAACCCGCCTGCAAAGAAATGACTCCAGAGCACTTAAAAACCCGCTTGCAACGAAATGACTCCAGAGCACTGAAAAACCCGCTTGCAACGAAATAACTCCAGAGCACTTAAAAATCGCTTGCAACGAAATGACTCCAGAGCACTTAAAAACCCTCTTGCAAGGAAATGACTCCAGAGCACTTAAAAACCCGCATGCAACGAAATGACTCCAGAGCACTTAAAAACCCGCTTGCAACGAAATGACTCCAGAGCACTTAAAAACCCGCATGCAACGAAATGACTCCAGAGCACTTAAAAACCCGCTCACAAAGAAATGCCTTCAGAGCACTTAAAAACCCGCTTGCAAAGAAATGACTCCAGAACACTTAAAAACCCGCTTGCAACGAAAAGACTCCAGAGCACTTAAAAACCCGCTTGCAACGAAATGACTCCAGAGCACTTAAAAACCCGACTGCAACGAAATGACTCCAGAGTACTTAAAAACCCGCTTGCAACGAAATGACTGCAGAGCACTTAAAAACCCGCTTGCAACGAAATGACTCCAGAGTACTTAAAAACCCGCTTGCAACGAAAGGTCTACAGAGCACTTAAAAACCCGCTTGCAAGGAAATGACTCTAGAGCACGTAAAAACCCGCTTGCAACGAAATGATTCCAGAGCACTGAAAAACCCGCTTACAACGAAATGCCTTCAGAGCACTTAAAAACCCGCTTGCAAGGAAATGACTCCAGAGCACTTAAAAACCCGCTTGCAACGAAATGACTCCAGAGCACTTAAAAACCCCCTTGCAAGGAAATGACTCCAGAGCACTTAAAAACCCGCTTGCAAGGAAATGACTCCAGAGCACTTAAACACCCGCTTGCAACGAAATGACTCCAGAGCACTTAAAAACCCGCTTGCAACGAAATGACTCCAGAGCACTTAAAAACCCGCTTGCAACGAAATGACTCCAGAGCACTTAAAAACCCACTTGCAAGGAAATGACTCCAGAGCACTTAAAAACCCGCTTGCAAGGAAATGACTCCAGAGCACTTAAAAACCCGCTTGCAACGAAATGACTCCAGAGCACTTAAAAACCCGCTTGCAACGAAATGACTCCAGAGTACTTAAAAACCCGCTAGCAACGAAAGGCCTACAGAGCACTTAAAAAACCCGCTTCCAGTGAAATGTCTGAGAACTATGTAAAAACCCGCTTGCAACGAAATGACTCCAGAACACGTAAAAACCCGCTTGCAACGAAATGACTCCAGAGCACTTAAAAACCCGCTTACAACGAAATGCCTCCAGAGCACTTAAAAACCCGCTTGCAACGAAATGACTCCAGAGCACTTAAAAACCCGCTTGCAACGAAATGACTCCAGAGCACTTAAAAACCCACTTGCAACGAAATGACTCCAGAGCACTTAAAAACCCGCTTGCAACGAAATGACTCCAGAACACTTAAAAACCCGCTTGCAACGAAATGACTCCAGAGCACTTAAAAACCCGCCTGCAACGAAATGACTCTAGAGCACTTAAAAACCCGCTTGCAACGAAATGACTCCAGAACACTTAAAAACCCGCTTGCAACGAAATGACTCCTGAGAACTTAATAACCCGCTTACAACGAAATGCCTTCAGAGCACTTAAAAACCCGCTTGCAACGAAATGACTCCAGAGCACTTAAAAACCCGCTTGCAACGAAATGACTCCAGAACACTTACAAACCCGCTTGCAACGAAATGACTCCAGAGCACTTAAAAACCCGCTTGCAACGAAATGACTCCAGAGCACTTAAACACCTGCTTGCAACGAAATGACTCCAGAGCACTTAAAAACGCGCTTGCAACGAAATGACTCCAGAGCACTTAAAAACCCGCTTGCAACGAAATGACTCCACAGTACTTAAAAACCCACTTGCAACGAAATGACTCCAGAGCACTTAAAAAACCCGCTTCCATTGAAATGTCTGAGAAGTATGTAAAAACCCGCTTGAAATGAAATTACTCCAGAGCACGTAAAAACCCGCTTGCAACGAAATGACTCCAGAGCACTGAAAAACCCGCTTACAACGAAATGCCTTCAGAGCTCTTAAAAACCCGCTTGCAACGAAATGACTCCAGAGCACTTAAAAACCCGCTTGCAACGAAATGACTCCAGAGCACTTAAAAACCCTCTTGCAACGAAATGACTCCAGAGCACTTAAAAACCCGCTTGCAATGAAATGACTCCAGAGCACTTAAAAACCCGCTTGCAAGGAAATGACTCCAGAGCACTTAAAAACCCGCTTGCAAGGAAATGACTCCAGAGCACTTAAAAACTCGCTTGAAACGAAATGACTCCAGAGCACTTAAAAACCCGCTTGCAACGAAATGACTCCAGAGTACTTAAAAACCCGCTTGCAACAAAAGGCCTACAGAGCACTTAAAAAACCCGCTTCCAGTGAAATGTCTGAGAAGTATGTAAAAACCCGCTTGCAACGAAATGAGTCCAGAACACGTAAAAACCCGCTTGCAACGAAATGACTCCAGAGCACTTAAAAAACCGCTTACAACGAAATGCCTCCAGAGCACTTAAAAACCCGCTTGCAACGAAATGACTCCAGAGCACTTAAAAACCCGCTTGCAACGAAATGACTCCAGAGCACTTAAAAACCCACTTGCAACGAAATGACTCCAGAGCACTTAAAAACCCGCTTGCAACGAAATGACTCCAGAACACTTAAACACCCGCTTGCAACGAAATGACTCCAGAGCACTTAAAAACCCGCTTGCAACGAAATGACTCCAGAGCACTTAAAAACCCGCTTGCAACGAAATGACTCCAGAGAACTTAATAACCCGCCTACAACGAAATGCCTTCAGAGCACTTAAAAACCCGCTTGCAACGAAATGACTCCAGAGCACTTAAAAACCCGCTTGCAACGAAATGACTCCAGAGCACTTAAAAACCCGCCTGCAAAGAAATGACTCCAGAGCACTTAAAAACCCGCTTGCAACGAAATGACTCCAGAGCACTTAAAAACCCGCTTGCAACGAAATGACTCCAGAGCACTTAAAAATCCGCTTGCAACGAAATGACTCCAGAGCACTTAAAAACCCTCTTGTAAGGAAATGACTCCAGAGCACTTAAAAACCCGCATGCAACGAAATGACTCCAGAGCACTTAAAAACCCGCTTGCAACGAAATGACTCCAGAGCACTTAAAAACCCGCTTGCAACGAAATGACTCCAGAGCACTTAAAAACCCGCTCGCAACGAAATGCCTTCAGAGCACTTAAAAACCCACTTGCAAAGAAATGACTCCAGAACACTTAAAAACCCGCTTGCAACGAAATGACTCCAGAGCACTTAAAAACCCGCTTGCAACGAAATGACTCCAGAGCACTTAAAAACCCGACTGCAACGAAATGACTCCAGAACACTTAAAAACCCGCTTGCAACGAAATGACTGCAGAGCACTTAAAAACCCGCTTGCAACGAAATGACTCCAGAGTACTTAAAAACCCGCTTGCAACGAAAGGCCTACAGAGCACTTAAAAAACCCGCTTCCAGTGAAATGTCTGAGAAGTATGTAAAAACCCGCTTGCAAGGAAATGACTCCAGAGCACGTAAAAACCCGCTTGCAACGAAATGATTCCAGAGCACTGAAAAACCCGCTTACAACGAAATGCCTTCAGAGCACTTAAAAACCCGCTTGCAAGGAAATGACTCCAGAGCACTTAAAAACCCGCTTGCAACGAAATGACTCCAGAGCACTTAAAAACCCGCTTGCAAGGAAATGACTCCAGACCACTTAAAAACCCGCTTGCAAGGAAATGACTCCAGAGCACTTAAACACCCGCTTGCAACGAAATGACTCCAGAGCACTTAAAAACCCGCTTGCAACGAAATGACTCCAGAGCACTTAAAAACCCGCTTGCAACGAAATGACTCCAGAGCACTTAAAAACCCGCTTGCAATGAAATGACTCCAGAGCACTTTAAAACCCGCTTGCAAGGAAATGACTCCAGAGCACTTAAAAACCCGCTTGCAACGAAATGACTCCAGAGCACTTAAAAACCCGCTTGCAACGAAATGACTCCAGAGTACTTAAAAACCCGCTAGCAACGAAAGGCCTACAGAGCACTTAAAAAACCCGCTTCCAGTGAAATGTCTGAGAACTATGTAAAAACCCGCTTGCAACGAAATGACTCCAGAACACCTAAAAACCCGCTTGCAACGAAATGACTCCAGAGCACTTAAAAACCCGCTTACAACGAAATGCCTCCAGAGCACTTAAAAACCCGCTTGCAACGAAATGACTCCAGAGCACTTAAAAACCCGCTTGCAACGAAATGACTCCAGAGCACTTAAAAACCCACTTGCAACGAAATGACTCCAGAGCACTTAAAAACCCGCTTGCAACGAAATGACTCCAGAACACTTAAAAACCCGCTTGCAACGAAATGACTCCAGAGCACTTAAAAACCCGCTTGCAACGAAATGACTCTAGAGCACTTAAAAACCTGCTTGCAAAGAAATGACTCCAGAACACTTAAAAACCCGCTTGCAACGAAATGACTCCAGAGAACTTAATAACCCGCTTACAACGAAATGCCTTCAGAGCACTTAAAAACCCGCTTGCAACGAAATGACTCCAGAGCACTTAAAAACCCGCTTGCAACGAAATGACTCCAGAGCACTTAAAAACCCACCTGCAACGAAATGACTCCAGAGCACTTAAAAACCCGCTTGCAACGAAATGACTCCAGAGCACTTAAAAACCCGCGTGCAACGAAATGACTCCAGAGCACTTGAAAACCAGCTTGCAACGAAATGACTCCAGAGCACTTAAAAATCCGCTTGCAACGAAATGACTCCAGAGCACTTAAAAACCCTCTTGCAAGAAAATGACTCCAGAGCACTTAAAAACCCGCCTGCAATGAAAGGACTCCAGAGCACTTAAAAACCCGCTTGCAACGAAATGACTCCAGAGCACTTAAAAACCCGCTTGCAACGAAATGACTCCAGAGCACTTAAAAACCCGACTGCAACGAAATGACTCCAGAACACTTAAAAACCCGCTTGCAACGAAATGACTGCAGAGCACTTAAAAACCCGCTTGCAACGAAATGACTCCAGAGTACTTAAAAACCCGCTTGCAACGAAAGGCCTACAGAGCACTTAAAAAACCCGCTTCCAGTGAAATGTCTGAGAAGTATGTAAAAACCCGCTTGCAAGGAAATGACTCCAGAGCACGTAAAAACCCGCTTGCAACGAAATGATTCCAGAGCACTGAAAAACCCGCTTACAACGAAATGCCTTCAGAGCACTTAAAAACCCGCTTGCAAGGAAATGACTCCAGAGCACTTAAAAACCCGCTTGCAACGAAATGACTCCAGAGCACTTAAAAACCCGCTTGCAAGGAAATGACTCCAGACCACTTAAAAACCCGCTTGCAAGGAAATGACTCCAGAGCACTTAAACACCCGCTTGCAACGAAATGACTCCAGAGCACTTAAAAACCCGCTTGCAACGAAATGACTCCAGAGCACTTAAAAACCCGCTTGCAACGAAATGACTCCAGAGCACTTAAAAACCCGCTTGCAATGAAATGACTCCAGAGCACTTTAAAACCCGCTTGCAAGGAAATGACTCCAGAGCACTTAAAAACCCGCTTGCAACGAAATGACTCCAGAGCACTTAAAAACCCGCTTGCAACGAAATGACTCCAGAGTACTTAAAAACCCGCTAGCAACGAAAGGCCTACAGAGCACTTAAAAAACCCGCTTCCAGTGAAATGTCTGAGAACTATGTAAAAACCCGCTTGCAACGAAATGACTCCAGAACACCTAAAAACCCGCTTGCAACGAAATGACTCCAGAGCACTTAAAAACCCGCTTACAACGAAATGCCTCCAGAGCACTTAAAAACCCGCTTGCAACGAAATGACTCCAGAGCACTTAAAAACCCGCTTGCAACGAAATGACTCCAGAGCACTTAAAAACCCACTTGCAACGAAATGACTCCAGAGCACTTAAAAACCCGCTTGCAACGAAATGACTCCAGAACACTTAAAAACCCGCTTGCAACGAAATGACTCCAGAGCACTTAAAAACCCGCTTGCAACGAAATGACTCTAGAGCACTTAAAAACCTGCTTGCAAAGAAATGACTCCAGAACACTTAAAAACCCGCTTGCAACGAAATGACTCCAGAGAACTTAATAACCCGCTTACAACGAAATGCCTTCAGAGCACTTAAAAACCCGCTTGCAACGAAATGACTCCAGAGCACTTAAAAACCCACCTGCAACGAAATGACTCCAGAGCACTTAAAAACCCGCTTGCAACGAAATGACTCCAGAGCACTTAAAAACCCGCGTGCAACGAAATGACTACAGAGCACTTAAAAACCCGCTTGCAACGAAATGACTCCAGAGCACTTAAAAATCCGCTTGCAACGAAATGACTCCAGAGCACTTAAAAACCCTCTTGCAAGAAAATGACTCCAGAGCACTTAAAAACCCGCCTGCAATGAAAGGACTCCAGAGCACTTAAAAACCCGCATGCAACGAAATGACTCCAGAGCACTTAAAAACCCGCTTGCAACGAAATGACTCCAGAGCACTTAAAAACCCGCTTGCAACGAAATGACTCCAGAGCACTTAAAAACCCGCTTGCAACGAAATGACTGCAGAGCACTTAAAAACCCGCTTGCAACGAAATGACTCCAGAGTACTTAAAAACCCGCTTGCAACGAAAGGCCTACAGAGCACTTAAAAAACCCGCTTCCAGTGAAATGTCTGAGAAGTATGTAAAAACCCGCTTGCAAGGAAATGACTCCAGAGCACGTAAAAACCCGCTTGCAACGAAATGATTCCAGAGCACTGAAAAACCCGCTTACAACGAAATGCCTTCAGAGCACTTAAAAACCCGCTTGCAAGGAAATGACTCCAGAGCACTTAAAAACCCGCTTGCAACGAAATGACTCCAGAGCACTTAAAAACCCGCTTGCAAGGAAATGACTCCAGACCACTTAAAAACCCGCTTGCAAGGAAATGACTCCAGAGCACTTAAACACCCGCTTGCAACGAAATGACTCCAGAGCACTTAAAAACCCGCTTGCAACGAAATGACTCCAGAGCACTTAAAAACCCGCTTGCAACGAAATGACTCCAGAGCACTTAAAAACCCGCTTGCAATGAAATGACTCCAGAGCACTTTAAAACCCGCTTGCAAGGAAATGACTCCAGAGCACTTAAAAACCCGCTTGCAACGAAATGACTCCAGAGCACTTAAAAACCCGCTTGCAACGAAATGACTCCAGAGTACTTAAAAACCCGCTAGCAACGAAAGGCCTACAGAGCACTTAAAAAACCCGCTTCCAGTGAAATGTCTGAGAACTATGTAAAAACCCGCTTGCAACGAAATGACTCCAGAACACCTAAAAACCCGCTTGCAACGAAATGACTCCAGAGCACTTAAAAACCCGCTTACAACGAAATGCCTCCAGAGCACTTAAAAACCCGCTTGCAACGAAATGACTCCAGAGCACTTAAAAACCCGCTTGCAACGAAATGACTCCAGAGCACTTAAAAACCCACTTGCAACGAAATGACTCCAGAGCACTTAAAAACCCGCTTGCAACGAAATGACTCCAGAACACTTAAAAACCCGCTTGCAACGAAATGACTCCAGAGCACTTAAAAACCCGCTTGCAACGAAATGACTCTAGAGCACTTAAAAACCTGCTTGCAAAGAAATGACTCTAGAACACTTAAAAACCCGCTTGCAACGAAATGACTCCAGAGAACTTAATAACCCGCTTACAACGAAATGCCTTCAGAGCACTTAAAAACCCGCTTGCAACGAAATGACTCCAGAGCACTTAAAAACCCGCTTGCAACGAAATGACTCCAGAGCACTTAAAAACCCACCTGCAACGAAATGACTCCAGAGCACTTAAAAACCCGCTTGCAACGAAATGACTCCAGAGCACTTAAAAACCCGCGTGCAACGAAATGACTCCAGAGCACTTGAAAACCAGCTTGCAACGAAATGACTCCAGAGCACTTAAAAATCCGCTTGCAACGAAATGACTCCAGAGCACTTAAAAACCCTCTTGCAAGAAAATGACTCCAGAGCACTTAAAAACCCGCCTGCAATGAAAGGACTCCAGAGCACTTAAAAACCCGCTTGCAACGAAATGACTCCAGACCACTTAAAAACCCGCTTGCAACGAAATGACTCCAGAGCACTTAAAAACCCGCTTGCAACGAAATGACTCCAGAGCACTTAAAAACCCGACTGCAACGAAATGACTCCAGAACACTTAAAAACCCGCTTGCAACGAAATGACTGCAGAGCACTTAAAAACCCGCTTGCAACGAAATGACTCCAGAGTACTTAAAAACCCGCTTGCAACGAAAGGCCTACAGAGCACTTAAAAAACCCGCTTCCAGTGAAATGTCTGAGAAGTATGTAAAAACCCGCTTGCAAGGAAATGACTCCAGAGCACGTAAAAACCCGCTTGCAACGAAATGATTCCAGAGCACTGAAAAACCCGCTTACAACAAAATGCCTTCAGAGCACTTAAAAACCCGCTTGCAAGGAAATGACTCCAGAGCACTTAAAAACCCGCTTGCAACGAAATGACTCCAGAGCACTTAAAAACCCGCTTGCAAGGAAATGACTCCAGACCACTTAAAAACCCGCTTGCAAGGAAATGACTCCAGAGCACTTAAACACCCGCTTGCAACGAAATGACTCCAGAGCACTTAAAAACCCGCTTGCAACGAAATGACTCCAGAGCACTTAAAAACCCGCTTGCAACGAAATGACTCCAGAGCACTTAAAAACCCGCTTGCAATGAAATGACTCCAGAGCACTTTAAAACCCGCTTGCAAGGAAATGACTCCAGAGCACTTAAAAACCCGCTTGCAACGAAATGACTCCAGAGCACTTAAAAACCCGCTTGCAACGAAATGACTCCAGAGTACTTAAAAACCCGCTAGCAACGAAAGGCCTACAGAGCACTTAAAAAACCCGCTTCCAGTGAAATGTCTGAGAACTATGTAAAAACCCGCTTGCAACGAAATGACTCCAGAACACCTAAAAACCCGCTTGCAACGAAATGACTCCAGAGCACTTAAAAACCCGCTTACAACGAAATGCCTCCAGAGCACTTAAAAACCCGCTTGCAACGAAATGACTCCAGAGCACTTAAAAACCCGCTTGCAACGAAATGACTCCAGAGCACTTAAAAACCCACTTGCAACGAAATGACTCCAGAGCACTTAAAAACCCGCTTGCAACGAAATGACTCCAGAACACTTAAAAACCCGCTTGCAACGAAATGACTCCAGAGCACTTAAAAACCCGCTTGCAACGAAATGACTCTAGAGCACTTAAAAACCTGCTTGCAAAGAAATGACTCCAGAACACTTAAAAACCCGCTTGCAACGAAATGACTCCAGAGAACTTAATAACCCGCTTACAACGAAATGCCTTCAGAGCACTTAAAAACCCGCTTGCAACGAAATGACTCCAGAGCACTTAAAAACCCACCTGCAACGAAATGACTCCAGAGCACTTAAAAACCCGCTTGCAACGAAATGACTCCAGAGCACTTAAAAACCCGCGTGCAACGAAATGACTACAGAGCACTTAAAAACCCGCTTGCAACGAAATGACTCCAGAGCACTTAAAAATCCGCTTGCAACGAAATGACTCCAGAGCACTTAAAAACCCTCTTGCAAGAAAATGACTCCAGAGCACTTAAAAACCCGCCTGCAATGAAAGGACTCCAGAGCACTTAAAAACCCGCATGCAACGAAATGACTCCAGAGCACTTAAAAACCCGCTTGCAACGAAATGACTCCAGAGCACTTAAAAACCCGCTTGCAACGAAATGACTCTAGAGCACTTAAAAACCCGCTTGCAATGAAATGACTCCAGAACACTTAAAAACCCGCTTGCAACGAAATGACTCCTGAGAACTTAATAACCCGCTTACAACGAAATGCCTTCAGAGCACTTAAAAACCCGCTTGCAACGAAATGACTCCAGAGCACTTAAAAACCCGCTTGCAACGAAATGACTCCAGAACACTTAAAAACCCGCTTGCAACGAAATGACTCCAGAGCACTTAAAAATCCGCTTGCAACGAAATGACTCCAGAGCACTTAAACACCTGCTTGCAACGAAATGACTCCAGAGCACTTAAAAACCCGATTGCAACGAAATGACTCCAGAGCACTTAAAAACCCGCTTGCAACGAAATGACTCCACAGTACTTAAAAACCCACTTGCAACGAAATGACTCCAGAGCACTTAAAAAACCCGCTTCCATTGAAATGTCTGAGAAGTATGTAAAAACCCGCTTGAAATGAAATTACTCCAGAGCACGTAAAAACCCGCTTGCAACGAAATGACTCCAGAGCACTGAAAAACCCGCTTACAACGAAATGCCTTCAGAGCTCTTAAAAACCCGCTTGCAACGAAATGACTCCAGAGCACTTAAAAACCCGCTTGCAACGAAATGACTCCAGAGCACTTAAAAACCCTCTTGCAACGAAATGACTCCAGAGCACTTAAAAACCCGCTTGCAATGAAATGACTCCAGAGCACTTAAAAACCCGCTTGCAAGGAAATGACTCCAGAGCACTTAAAAACCCGCTTGCAAGGAAATGACTCCAGAGCACTTAAAAACTCGCTTGCAACGAAATGACTCCAGAGCACTTAAAAACCCGCTTGCAACGAAATGACTCCAGAGCACTTAAAAACCCGCTTGCAACGAAATGACTCCAGAGCACTTAAAAACCCACTTGCAACGAAATGACTCCAGAGCACTTAAAAACCCGCTTGCAACGAAATGACTCCAGAACACTTAAAAACCCGCTTGCAACGAAATGACTCCAGAGCACTTAAAAACCCGCTTGCAACGAAATGACTCTAGAGCACTTAAAAACCTGCTTGCAAAGAAATGACTCTAGAACACTTAAAAACCCGCTTGCAACGAAATGACTCCAGAGCACTTAAAAACCCGACTGCAACGAAATGACTCCAGAACACTTAAAAACCCGCTTGCAACGAAATGACTGCAGAGCACTTAAAAACCCGCTTGCAACGAAATGACTCCAGAGTACTTAAAAACCCGCTTGCAACGAAAGGCCTACAGAGCACTTAAAAAACCCGCTTCCAGTGAAATGTCTGAGAAGTATGTAAAAACCCGCTTGCAAGGAAATGACTCCAGAGCACGTAAAAACCCGCTTGCAACGAAATGATTCCAGAGCACTGAAAAACCCGCTTACAACGAAATGCCTTCAGAGCACTTAAAAACCCGCTTGCAAGGAAATGACTCCAGAGCACTTAAAAACCCGCTTGCAACGAAATGACTCCAGAGCACTTAAAAACCCGCTTGCAAGGAAATGACTCCAGACCACTTAAAAACCCGCTTGCAAGGAAATGACTCCAGAGCACTTAAACACCCGCTTGCAACGAAATGACTCCAGAGCACTTAAAAACCCGCTTGCAACGAAATGACTCCAGAGCACTTAAAAACCCGCTTGCAACGAAATGACTCCAGAGCACTTAAAAACCCGCTTGCAATGAAATGACTCCAGAGCACTTTAAAACCCGCTTGCAAGGAAATGACTCCAGAGCACTTAAAAACCCGCTTGCAACGAAATGACTCCAGAGCACTTAAAAACCCGCTTGCAACGAAATGACTCCAGAGTACTTAAAAACCCGCTAGCAACGAAAGGCCTACAGAGCACTTAAAAAACCCGCTTCCAGTGAAATGTCTGAGAACTATGTAAAAACCCGCTTGCAACGAAATGACTCCAGAACACCTAAAAACCCGCTTGCAACGAAATGACTCCAGAGCACTTAAAAACCCGCTTACAACGAAATGCCTCCAGAGCACTTAAAAACCCGCTTGCAACGAAATGACTCCAGAGCACTTAAAAACCCGCTTGCAACGAAATGACTCCAGAGCACTTAAAAACCCACTTGCAACGAAATGACTCCAGAGCACTTAAAAACCCGCTTGCAACGAAATGACTCCAGAACACTTAAAAACCCGCTTGCAACGAAATGACTCCAGAGCACTTAAAAACCCGCTTGCAACGAAATGACTCTAGAGCACTTAAAAACCTGCTTGCAAAGAAATGACTCCAGAACACTTAAAAACCCGCTTGCAACGAAATGACTCCAGAGAACTTAATAACCCGCTTACAACGAAATGCCTTCAGAGCACTTAAAAACCCGCTTGCAACGAAATGACTCCAGAGCACTTAAAAACCCACCTGCAACGAAATGACTCCAGAGCACTTAAAAACCCGCTTGCAACGAAATGACTCCAGAGCACTTAAAAACCCGCGTGCAACGAAATGACTACAGAGCACTTAAAAACCCGCTTGCAACGAAATGACTCCAGAGCACTTAAAAATCCGCTTGCAACGAAATGACTCCAGAGCACTTAAAAACCCTCTTGCAAGAAAATGACTCCAGAGCACTTAAAAACCCGCCTGCAATGAAAGGACTCCAGAGCACTTAAAAACCCGCATGCAACGAAATGACTCCAGAGCACTTAAAAACCCGCTTGCAACGAAATGACTCCAGAGCACTTAAAAACCCGCTTGCAACGAAATGACTCTAGAGCACTTAAAAACCCGCTTGCAATGAAATGACTCCAGAACACTTAAAAACCCGCTTGCAACGAAATGACTCCTGAGAACTTAATAACCCGCTTACAACGAAATGCCTTCAGAGCACTTAAAAACCCGCTTGCAACGAAATGACTCCAGAGCACTTAAAAACCCGCTTGCAACGAAATGACTCCAGAACACTTAAAAACCCGCTTGCAACGAAATGACTCCAGAGCACTTAAAAATCCGCTTGCAACGAAATGACTCCAGAGCACTTAAACACCTGCTTGCAACGAAATGACTCCAGAGCACTTAAAAACCCGCTTGCAACGAAATGACTCCAGAGCACTTAAAAACCCGCTTGCAACGAAATGACTCCACAGTACTTAAAAACCCACTTGCAACGAAATGACTCCAGAGCACTTAAAAAACCCGCTTCCATTGAAATGTCTGAGAAGTATGTAAAAACCCGCTTGAAATGAAATTACTCCAGAGCACGTAAAAACCCGCTTGCAACGAAATGACTCCAGAGCACTGAAAAACCCGCTTACAACGAAATGCCTTCAGAGCTCTTAAAAACCCGCTTGCAACGAAATGACTCCAGAGCACTTAAAAACCCGCTTGCAACGAAATGACTCCAGAGCACTTAAAAACCCTCTTGCAACGAAATGACTCCAGAGCACTTAAAAACCCGCTTGCAATGAAATGACTCCAGAGCACTTAAAAACCCGCTTGCAAGGAAATGACTCCAGAGCACTTAAAAACCCGCTTGCAAGGAAATGACTCCAGAGCACTTAAAAACTCGCTTGCAACGAAATGACTCCAGAGCACTTAAAAACCCGCTTGCAACGAAATGACTCCAGAGCACTTAAAAACCCGCTTGCAACGAAATGACTCCAGAGCACTTAAAAACCCACTTGCAACGAAATGACTCCAGAGCACTTAAAAACCCGCTTGCAACGAAATGACTCCAGAACACTTAAAAACCCGCTTGCAACGAAATGACTCCAGAGCACTTAAAAACCCGCTTGCAACGAAATGACTCTAGAGCACTTAAAAACCTGCTTGCAAAGAAATGACTCTAGAACACTTAAAAACCCGCTTGCAACGAAATGACTCCAGAGAACTTAATAACCCGCTTACAACGAAATGCCTTCAGAGCACTTAAAAACCCGCTTGCAACGAAATGACTCCAGAGCACTTAAAAACCCGCTTGCAACGAAATGACTCCAGAGCACTTAAAAACCCACCTGCAACGAAATGACTCCAGAGCACTTAAAAACCCGCTTGCAACGAAATGACTCCAGAGCACTTAAAAACCCGCGTGCAACGAAATGACTCCAGAGCACTTGAAAACCAGCTTGCAACGAAATGACTCCAGAGCACTTAAAAATCCGCTTGCAACGAAATGACTCCAGAGCACTTAAAAACCCTCTTGCAAGAAAATGACTCCAGAGCACTTAAAAACCCGCCTGCAATGAAAGGACTCCAGAGCACTTAAAAACCCGCTTGCAACGAAATGACTCCAGACCACTTAAAAACCCGCTTGCAACGAAATGACTCCAGAGCACTTAAAAACCCGCTTGCAACGAAATGACTCCAGAGCACTTAAAAACCCGCTTGCAACGAAATGACTCCAGAGCACTTAAAAACCCGCTTGCAATGAAATGACTCCAGAGCACTTTAAAACCCGCTTGCAAGGAAATGACTCCAGAGCACTTAAAAACCCGCTTGCAACGAAATGACTCCAGAGCACTTAAAAACCCGCTTGCAACGAAATGACTCCAGAGTACTTAAAAACCCGCTAGCAACGAAAGGCCTACAGAGCACTTAAAAAACCCGCTTCCAGTGAAATGTCTGAGAACTATGTAAAAACCCGCTTGCAACGAAATGACTCCAGAACACCTAAAAACCCGCTTGCAACGAAATGACTCCAAAGCACTTAAAAACCCGCTTACAACGAAATGCCTCCAGAGCACTTAAAAACCCGCTTGCAACGAAATGACTCCAGAGCACTTAAAAACCCGCTTGCAACGAAATGACTCCAGAGCACTTAAAAACCCACTTGCAACGAAATGACTCCAGAGCACTTAAAAACCCGCTTGCAACGAAATGACTCCAGAACACTTAAAAACCCGCTTGCAACGAAATGACTCCAGAGCACTTAAAAACCCGCTTGCAACGAAATGACTCTAGAGCACTTAAAAACCTGCTTGCAAAGAAATGACTCTAGAACACTTAAAAACCCGCTTGCAACGAAATGACTCCAGAGAACTTAATAACCCGCTTACAACGAAATGCCTTCAGAGCACTTAAAAACCCGCTTGCAACGAAATGACTCCAGAGCACTTAAAAACCCGCTTGCAACGAAATGACTCCAGAGCACTTAAAAACCCACCTGCAACGAAATGACTCCAGAGCACTTAAAAACCCGCTTGCAACGAAATGACTCCAGAGCACTTAAAAACCCGCGTGCAACGAAATGACTCCAGAGCACTTGAAAACCAGCTTGCAACGAAATGACTCCAGAGCACTTAAAAATCCGCTTGCAACGAAATGACTCCAGAGCACTTAAAAACCCTCTTGCAAGAAAATGACTCCAGAGCACTTAAAAACCCGCCTGCAATGAAAGGACTCCAGAGCACTTAAAAACCCGCTTGCAACGAAATGACTCCAGACCACTTAAAAACCCGCTTGCAACGAAATGACTCCAGAGCACTTAAAAACCCGCTTGCAACGAAATGACTCCAGAGCACTTAAAAACCCGACTGCAACGAAATGACTCCAGAACACTTAAAAACCCGCTTGCAACGAAATGACTGCAGAGCACTTAAAAACCCGCTTGCAACGAAATGACTCCAGAGTACTTAAAAACCCGCTTGCAACGAAAGGCCTACAGAGCACTTAAAAAACCCGCTTCCAGTGAAATGTCTGAGAAGTATGTAAAAACCCGCTTGCAAGGAAATGACTCCAGAGCACGTAAAAACCCGCTTGCAACGAAATGATTCCAGAGCACTGAAAAACCCGCTTACAACGAAATGCCTTCAGAGCACTTAAAAACCCGCTTGCAAGGAAATGACTCCAGAGCACTTAAAAACCCGCTTGCAACGAAATGACTCCAGAGCACTTAAAAACCCGCTTGCAAGGAAATGACTCCAGACCACTTAAAAACCCGCTTGCAAGGAAATGACTCCAGAGCACTTAAACACCCGCTTGCAACGAAATGACTCCAGAGCACTTAAAAACCCGCTTGCAACGAAATGACTCCAGAGCACTTAAAAACCCGCTTGCAACGAAATGACTCCAGAGCACTTAAAAACCCGCTTGCAATGAAATGACTCCAGAGCACTTTAAAACCCGCTTGCAAGGAAATGACTCCAGAGCACTTAAAAACCCGCTTGCAACGAAATGACTCCAGAGCACTTAAAAACCCGCTTGCAACGAAATGACTCCAGAGTACTTAAAAACCCGCTAGCAACGAAAGGCCTACAGAGCACTTAAAAAACCCGCTTCCAGTGAAATGTCTGAGAACTATGTAAAAACCCGCTTGCAACGAAATGACTCCAGAACACCTAAAAACCCGCTTGCAACGAAATGACTCCAGAGCACTTAAAAACCCGCTTACAACGAAATGCCTCCAGAGCACTTAAAAACCCGCTTGCAACGAAATGACTCCAGAGCACTTAAAAACCCGCTTGCAACGAAATGACTCCAGAGCACTTAAAAACCCACTTGCAACGAAATGACTCCAGAGCACTTAAAAACCCGCTTGCAACGAAATGACTCCAGAACACTTAAAAACCCGCTTGCAACGAAATGACTCCAGAGCACTTAAAAACCCGCTTGCAACGAAATGACTCTAGAGCACTTAAAAACCTGCTTGCAAAGAAATGACTCCAGAACACTTAAAAACCCGCTTGCAACGAAATGACTCCAGAGAACTTAATAACCCGCTTACAACGAAATGCCTTCAGAGCACTTAAAAACCCGCTTGCAACGAAATGACTCCAGAGCACTTAAAAACCCACCTGCAACGAAATGACTCCAGAGCACTTAAAAACCCGCTTGCAACGAAATGACTCCAGAGCACTTAAAAACCCGCGTGCAACGAAATGACTACAGAGCACTTAAAAACCCGCTTGCAACGAAATGACTCCAGAGCACTTAAAAATCCGCTTGCAACGAAATGACTCCAGAGCACTTAAAAACCCTCTTGCAAGAAAATGACTCCAGAGCACTTAAAAACCCGCCTGCAATGAAAGGACTCCAGAGCACTTAAAAACCCGCATGCAACGAAATGACTCCAGAGCACTTAAAAACCCGCTTGCAACGAAATGACTCCAGAGCACTTAAAAACCCGCTTGCAACGAAATGACTCTAGAGCACTTAAAAACCCGCTTGCAATGAAATGACTCCAGAACACTTAAAAACCCGCTTGCAACGAAATGACTCCTGAGAACTTAATAACCCGCTTACAACGAAATGCCTTCAGAGCACTTAAAAACCCGCTTGCAACGAAATGACTCCAGAGCACTTAAAAACCCGCTTGCAACGAAATGACTCCAGAACACTTAAAAACCCGCTTGCAACGAAATGACTCCAGAGCACTTAAAAACCCGCTTGCAACGAAATGACTCCAGAGCACTTAAACACCTGCTTGCAACGAAATGACTCCAGAGCACTTAAAAACCCGCTTGCAACGAAATGACTCCAGAGCACTTAAAAACCCGCTTGCAACGAAATGACTCCACAGTACTTAAAAACCCACTTGCAACGAAATGACTCCAGAGCACTTAAAAAACCCGCTTCCATTGAAATGTCTGAGAAGTATGTAAAAACCCGCTTGAAATGAAATTACTCCAGAGCACGTAAAAACCCGCTTGCAACGAAATGACTCCAGAGCACTGAAAAACCCGCTTACAACGAAATGCCTTCAGAGCTCTTAAAAACCCGCTTGCAACGAAATGACTCCAGAGCACTTAAAAACCCGCTTGCAACGAAATGACTCCAGAGCACTTAAAAACCCTCTTGCAACGAAATGACTCCAGAGCACTTAAAAACCCGCTTGCAATGAAATGACTCCAGAGCACTTAAAAACCCGCTTGCAAGGAAATGACTCCAGAGCACTTAAAAACCCGCTTGCAAGGAAATGACTCCAGAGCACTTAAAAACTCGCTTGCAACGAAATGACTCCAGAGCACTTAAAAACCCGCTTGCAACGAAATGACTCCAGAGTACTTAAAAACCCGCTTGCAACAAAAGGCCTACAGAGCACTTAAAAAACCCGCTTCCAGTGAAATGTCTGAGAAGTATGTAAAAACCCGCTTGCAACGAAATGACTCCAGAAAACGTAAAAACCCGCTTGCAACGAAATGACTCCAGAGCACTTAAAAAACCGCTTACAACGAAATGCCTCCAGAGCACTTAAAAACCCGCTTGCAACGAAATGACTCCAGAGCACTTAAAAACCCGCTTGCAACGAAATGACTCCAGAGCACTTAAAAACCCACTTGCAACGAAATGACTCCAGAGCACTTAAAAACCCGCTTGCAACGAAATGACTCCAGAACACTTAAAAACCCGCTTGCAACGAAATGACTCCAGAGCACTTAAAAACCCGCTTGCAACGAAATGACTCCAGAGCACTTAAAAACCCGCTTGCAACGAAATGACTCCAGAGAACTTAATAACCCGCCTACAACGAGATGCCTTCAGAGCACTTAAAAACCCGCTTGCAACGAAATGACTCCAGAGCACTTAAAAACCCGCTTGCAACGAAATGACTCCAGAGCACTTAAAAACCCGCCTGCAAAGAAATGACACCAGAGCACTTAAAAACCCGCTTGCAACGAAATGACTCCAGAGCACTTAAAAACCCGCTTGCAACGAAATGACTCCAGAGCACTTAAAAATCCGCTTGCAACGAAATGACTCCAGAGCACTTAAAAACCCTCTTGCAAGGAAATGACTCCAGAGCACTTAAAAACCCGCATGCAACGAAATGACTCCAGAGCACTTAAAAACCCGCTTGCAACGAAATGACTCCAGAGCACTTAAAAACCCGCTTGCAACGAAATGACTCCAGAGCACTTAAAAACCCGCTCACAACGAAATGCCTTCAGAGCACTTAAAAACCCGCTTGCAAAGAAATGACTCCAGAACACTTAAAAACCCGCTTGCAACGAAATGACTCCAGAGCACTTAAAAACCCGCTTGCAACGAAATGACTCCAGAGCACTTAAAAACCCGACTGCAACGAAATGACTCCAGAACACTTAAAAACCCGCTTGCAACGAAATGACTGCAGAGCACTTAAAAACCCGCTTGCAACGAAATGACTCCAGAGTACTTAAAAACCCGCTTGCAACGAAAGGCCTACAGAGCACTTAAAAAACCCGCTTCCAGTGAAATGTCTGAGAAGTATGTAAAAACCCGCTTGCAAGGAAATGACTCCAGAGCACGTAAAAACCCGCTTGCAACGAAATGATTCCAGAGCACTGAAAAACCCGCTTACAACGAAATGCCTTCAGAGCACTTAAAAACCCGCTTGCAAGGAAATGACTCCAGAGCACTTAAAAACCCGCTTGCAACGAAATGACTCCAGAGCACTTAAAAACCCGCTTGCAAGGAAATGACTCCAGACCACTTAAAAACCCGCTTGCAAGGAAATGACTCCAGAGCACTTAAACACCCGCTTGCAACGAAATGACTCCAGAGCACTTAAAAACCCGCTTGCAACGAAATGACTCCAGAGCACTTAAAAACCCGCTTGCAACGAAATGACTCCAGAGCACTTAAAAACCCGCTTGCAACGAAATGACTCCAGAGCACTTAAAAACCCGCTTGCAAGGAAATGACTCCAGAGCACTTAAAAACCCGCTTGCAACGAAATGACTCCAGAGCACTTAAAAACCCGCTTGCAACGAAATGACTCCAGAGTACTTAAAAACCCGCTAGCAACGAAAGGCCTACAGAGCACTTAAAAAACCCGCTTCCAGTGAAATGTCTGAGAACTATGTAAAAACCGGCTTGCAACGAAATGACTCCAGAACACGTAAAAACCCGCTTGCAACGAAATGACTCCAGAGCACTTAAAAACCCGCTTACAACGAAATGCCTCCAGAGCACTTAAAAACCCGCTTGCAACGAAATGACTCCAGAGCACTTAAAAACCCGCTTGCAACAAAATGACTCCAGAGCACTTAAAAACCCACTTGCAACGAAATGACTCCAGAGCACTTAAAAACCCGCTTGCAACGAAATGACTCCAGAACACTTAAAAACCCGCTTGCAACGAAATGACTCCAGAGCACTTAAAAACCCGCTTGCAACGAAATGACTCTAGAGCACTTAAAAACCTGCTTGCAACGAAATGACTCCAGAACACTTAAAAACCCGCTTGCAACGAAATGACTCCAGAGAACTTAATAACCCGCTTACAACGAAATGCCTTCAGAGCACTTAAAAACCCGCTTGCAACGAAATGACTCCAGAGCACTTAAAAACCCGCTTGCAACGAAATGACTCCAGAGCACTTAAAAACCCGCCTGCAACGAAATGACTCCAGAGCACTTAAAAACCCGCTTGCAACGAAATGACTCCAGAGCACTTAAAAACCCGCGTGCAACGAAATGACTACAGAGCACTTAAAAACCCGCTTGCAACGAAATGACTCCAGAGCACTTAAAAATCCGCTTGCAACGAAATGACTCCAGAGCACTTAAAAACCCTCTTGCAAGAAAATGACTCCAGAGCACTTAAAAACCCGCCTGCAATGAAAGGACTCCAGAGCACTTAAAAACCCGCATGCAACGAAATGACTCCAGAGCACTTAAAAACCCGCTTGCAACGAAATGACTCCAGAGCACTTAAAAACCCGCTTGCAACGAAATGACTCCAGAGCACTTAAAAACCCGCTCGCAACGAAATGCCTTCAGAGCACTTAAAAACCCGCTTGCAAAGAAATGACTCCAGAACACTTAAAAACCCGCTTGCAACGAAAAGACTCCAGAGCACTTAAAAACCCGCTTGCAACGAAATGACTCCAGAGCACTTAAAAACCAGACTGCAACGAAATGACTCCAGAGCACTTAAAAACCCGCTTGCAAAGAAATGACTGCAGAGCACTTAAAAACCCGCTTGCAACGAAATGACTCCAGAGTACTTAAAAACCCGCTTGCAACGAAAGGCCTACAGAGCACATAAAAAACCCGCTTCCAGGGAAATGTCTGAGAAGTATGTAAAAACCCGCTTGCAAGGAAATGACTCCAGAGCACGTAAAAACCCGCTTGCAACGAAATGACTCCAGAGCACTTAAAAAACCCGCTTCCATTGAAATGTCTGAGAAGTATGTAAAAACTCGCTTGCAATGAAATGACTCCAGAGCACGTAAAAACCCGCTTGCAACGAAATGACTCCAGAGCACTTAGAAACCCGCTTGCAACGAAATGACTCCAGAGCACTTAAAAACCCGCTTGCAACGAAATGACTCCAGAGTACTTAAAAACCCGCTTGCAACGAAATGACTCCAGAGCACTTAAAAAACCCGCTTCCATTGAAATGTCTGAGAAGTATGTAAAAACCCGCTTGCAATGAAATGACTCCAGAGCACGTAAAAACCCGCTTGCAACGAAATGACTCCAGAGCACTTAAAAACCCGCTTGCAACGAAATGACTCCAGAGCACTTAAAAACCCGCTTGCAACGAAATGACTCCAGAACACTTAAAAACCCGCTTGCAACGTAATGACTCCAGAGAACTTAATAACCCGCTTACAACGAAATGCCTTCAGAGCACTTAAAAACCCGCCTGCAACGAAATGACTCCAGAGCACTTAAAAACCCGCTTGCAACGAAATGACTCCAGAGCACTTAAAAACCCGCCTGCAACGAAATGACTCCAGAGCACTTAAAAACCCGCCTGCAACGAAATGACTCCAGAGCACTTAAAAACCCGCTTGCAACGAAATGACTCCAGAGCACTTAAAAACCCACTTGCAACGAAATGACTCCAGAGCACTTAAAAACCCGCTTGCAACGAAATGACTCCAGAGCACTTAAAAACCCGCTTGCAACGAAATGACTCCAGAGCACTTAAAAACCCGCTTGCAACGAAATGACTCCAGAGCACTTAAAAACCCGCTTGCAACGAAATGACTCCAGAGCACTTAAAAACCTGCTTGCAACGAAATGACTCCAGAGCACTTAAAAACCCGCTTGCAACGAAATGACTCCAGAGCACTTAAAAACCCGCTCACAACGAAATGCCTTCAGAGCACTTAAAAACCCGCTTGCAACGAAATGACTCCAGAACACTTAAAAACCCGCTTGCAACGAAATGACTCCAGAGCACTTAAAAACCCGCTTGCAACGAAATGACTCCAGAGCACTTAAAAACCCGCTTGCAACGAAATGACTCCAGAGAACTTAATAACCCGCCTACAACGAAATGCCTTCAGAGCACTTAAA
Source organism: Meriones unguiculatus (assembly GCF_030254825.1). Classification (NCBI taxonomy): domain Eukaryota; kingdom Metazoa; phylum Chordata; class Mammalia; order Rodentia; family Muridae; genus Meriones; species Meriones unguiculatus. Next base: position 3,032,306 of record NC_083367.1, read on the forward strand.
AACCCGCTTGCAACGAAATGACTCCAGAGCACTTAAAAACCCGCTTGCAACGAAATGACTCCAGAGCACTTAAAAACCCGCCTGCAAAGAAATGACTCCAGAGCACTTAAAAACCCGCTTGCAACGAAATGACTCCAGAGCACTTAAAAACCCGCTTGCAACGAAATGACTCCAGAGCACTTAAAAATCCGCTTGCAACGAAATGACTCCAGAGCACTTAAAAACCCTCTTGCAAGGAAATGACTCCAGAGCACTTAAAAACCCGCATGCAACGAAATGACTCCAGAGCACTTAAAAACCCGCTTGCAACGAAATGACTCCAGAGCACTTAAAAACCCGCTTGCAACGAAATGACTCCAGAGCACTTAAAAACCCGCTCACAACGAAATGCCTTCAGAGCACTTAAAAACCCGCTTGCAAAGAAATGACTCCAGAACACTTAAAAACCCGCTTGCAACGAAATGACTCCAGAGCACTTAAAAACCCGCTTGCAACGAAATGACTCCAGAGCACTTAAAAACCCGACTGCAACGAAATGACTCCAGAACACTTAAAAACCCGCTTGCAACGAAATGACTGCAGAGCACTTAAAAACCCGCTTGCAACGAAATGACTCCAGAGTACTTAAAAACCCGCTTGCAACGAAAGGCCTACAGAGCACTTAAAAAACCCGCTTCCAGTGAAATGTCTGAGAAGTATGTAAAAACCCGCTTGCAAGGAAATGACTCCAGAGCACGTAAAAACCCGCTTGCAACGAAATGATTCCAGAGCACTGAAAAACCCGCTTACAACGAAATGCCTTCAGAGCACTTAAAAACCCGCTTGCAAGTAAATGACTCCAGAGCACTTAAAAACCCGCTTGCAACGAAATGACTCCAGAGCACTTAAAAACCCGCTTGCAAGGAAATGACTCCAGACCACTTAAAAACCCGCTTGCAAGGAAATGACTCCAGAGCACTTAAACACCCGCTTGCAACGAAATGACTCCAGAGCACTTAAAAACCCGCTTGCAACGAAATGACTCCAGAGCACTTAAAAACCCGCTTGCAACGAAATGACTCCAGAGCACTTAAAAACCCGCTTGCAATGAAATGACTCCAGAGCACTTAAAAACCCGCTTGCAAGGAAATGACTCCAGAGCACTTAAAAACCCGCTTGCAACGAAATGACTCCAGAGCACTTAAAAACCCGCTTGCAACGAAATGACTCCAGAGTACTTAAAAACCCGCTAGCAACGAAAGGCCTACAGAGCACTTAAAAAACCCGCTTCCAGTGAAATGTCTGAGAACTATGTAAAAACCCGCTTGCAACGAAATGACTCCAGAACACGTAAAAACCCGCTTGCAACGAAATGACTCCAGAACACTTAAAAACCCGCTTGCAACGAAATGACTCCAGAGCACTTAAAAACCCGCTTGCAACGAAATGACTCCAGAGCACTTAAAAACCCGCTTGCAACGAAATGACTCCAGAGTACTTAAAAACCCGCTTGCAACGAAATGACTCCAGAGCACTTAAAAAACCCGCTTCCATTGAAATGTCTGAGAAGTATGTAAAAACCCGCTTGCAACGAAATGACTCCAGAGCACTTAAAAACCCGCTTGCAACGAAATGACTCCAGAGCACTTACAAACCCGCTTGCAACGAAATGACTCCAGAGCACTTAAAAACCCGCCTGCAACGAAATGACTCCAGAGCACTTAAAAAACCGCTTGCAACGAAATGACTCCAGAACACTTAAAAATCCTCTTGCAACGAAATGACTCCAGAGAACTTAATAACCCGCTTACAACGAAATGCCTTCAGAGCACTTAAAAACCCGCTTGCAATGAAATGACTCCAGAGCACTTAAAAACCCGCTTGCAACGAAATGACTCCAGAACACTTAAAAACCCGCTTGCAACGAAATGACTCCAGAGCACTTAAAAACCCGCTTGCAACGAAATGACTCCAGAGCACTTAAAAACCCGCTTGCAACGAAATGACTCCAGAGCACTTAAAAACCCGCTTGCAACGAAATGACTCCAGAGCACTTAAAAACCCGCTTGCAACGAAATGACTCCAGAGCACTTAAACACCCTCTTGCAACGAAATGACTCCAGAGCACTTAAAAACCCGCTTGCAACGAAATGACTCCAGAGCACTTAAAAACCCGCTTGCAACGAAATGACTCCAGAGTACTTAAAAACCCGCTTGCAACGAAATGACTCCAGAGCACTTAAAAACCCGCTTGCAACGAAATGACTCCAGAGAACTTAATAACCCGCTTACAACGAAATGCCTTCAGAGCACTTAAAAACCCGCTTGCAACGAAATGACTCCAGAGCACTTAAAAACCCGCCTGCAACGAAATGACTCCAGAGCACTTAAAAACCCGCCTGCAACGAAATGACTCCAGAGCACTTAAAAACCTGCCTGCAACGATATGACTCCAGAGCACTTAAAAACCCGCTTGCAACGAAATGACTCCAGAGCACTGAAAAACCCGCTTACAACGAAATGCCTTCAGAGCACTTAAAAACCCGCTTGCAACGAAATGACTCCAGAGTACTTAAAAACCCGCTTGCAACGAAAGGCCTACAGAGCACTTAAAAAACCCGCTTCCAGTGAAATGTCTGAGAAGTATGTAAAAACCCGCTTGCAACGAAATGACTCCAGAACACTTAAACACCCGCTTGCAATGAAATGACTCCAGAGCACTTAAAAACCCGCTTACAACGAAATGCCTCCAGAGCACTTAAAAACCCGCTTGCAACGAAATGACTCCAGAGCACTTAAAAACCCGCTTGCAACGAAATGACTCCAGAGCACTTAAAAACCCGCTTGCAAGGAAATGACTCCAGAGCACTTAAAAACCCGCTTGCAACGAAATGACTCCAGAGTACTTAAAAACCCGCTTGCAACGAAATGACTCCAGAGCACTTAAAAAACCCGCTGCCATTGAAATGTCTGAGAAGTATGTAAAAACCCGCTTGCAATGAAATGACTCCAGAGCACGTAAAAACCCGCTTGCAACGAAATGACTCCAGAGCACTTAAAAACCCGCTTGCAACGAAATGACTCCAGAGCACTTAAAAACCCGCTTGCAACGAAATGACTCCAGAACACTTAAAAACCCGCTTGCAACGAAATGACTCCAGAGAACTTAATAACCCGCTTACACCGAAATGCCTTCAGAGCACTTAAAAACCCGCTTGCAACGAAATGACTCCAGTGCACTTAAAAACCCGCTTGCAACGAAATGACTCCAGAGCACTTAAAAACCCGCTTGCAACGAAATGACTCCAGAACACGTAAAAACCCGCTTGCAACGAAATGACTCCAGAGCACTGAAAAACCCGCTTGCAACGAAATGACTCCAGAGCACTTAAAAACCCGCCTGCAACGAAATGACTCCAAAGCACTTAAAAACCCGCCTTCAACGAAATGACTCCAGAGCACTTAAAAACCTGCCTGCAACGAAATGACTCCAGAGCACTTAAAAACCCGCTTGCAACGAAATGACTCCAGAGCACTGAAAAACCCGCTTACAACGAAATGCCTTCAGAGCACTTAAAAACCCGCTTGCAACGAAATGACTCCAGAGTACTTAAAAACCCGCTTGCAACGAAAGGCCTACAGAGCACTTAAAAAACCCGCTTCCAGTGAAATGTCTGAGAAGTATGTAAAAACCCGCTTGCAACGAAATGACTCCAGAACACTTAAACACCCGCTTGCAACGAAATGACTCCAGAGCACTTAAAAACCCGCTTACAACGAAATGCCTCCAGAGCACTTAAAAACCCGCTTGCAACGAAATGACTCCAGAGCACTTAAAAACCCGCTTGCAACGAAATGACTCCAGAGCACTTAAAAACCCGCTTGCAACGAAATGACTCCAGAGCACTTAAAAACCCGCTTGCAACGAAATGACTCCAGAGTACTTAAAAACCCGCTTGCAACGAAATGACTCCAGAGCACTTAAAAAACCCGCTTCCATTGAAATGTCTGAGAAGTATGTAAAAACCCGCTTGCAATGAAATGACTCCAGAGCACGTAAAAACCCGCTTGCAACGAAATGACTCCAGAGCACTTAAAAACCCGCTTGCAACGAAATGACTCCAGAGCACTTAAAAACCCGCTTGCAACGAAATGACTCCAGAACACTTAAAAACCCGCTTGCAACGAAATGACTCCAGAGAACTTAATAACCCGCTTACAACGAAATGCCTTCAGAGCACTTAAAAACCCGCTTGCAACGAAATGACTCCAGAGCACTTAAAAACCCGTTAGCAACGAAATGACTCCAGAGCACTTAAAAACCCGCTTGCAACGAAATGACTCCAGAACACGTAAAAACCCGCTTGCAACGAAATGACTCCAGAGCACTTAAAAACCCGCTTACAACCAAATGCATCCAGAGCACTTAAAAACGCGCTTGCAACGAAATGACTCCAGAGCACTTAAAAACCCGCTTGCAACGAAATGACTCCAGAGTACTTAAAAACCCGCTTGCAACGAAAGGCCTACAGAGCACTTAATAAACCCGCTTCCAGTGAAATGTCTGAGAAGTATATAAAAACCCGCTTGCAACGAAATGACTCCAGAGCACTTAAAAACCCGCTTGCAACGAAATGACTCCAGAGCACTTAAAAACGCGCTTGCAACGAAATGACTCCAGAGCACTTAAAAACCCGCTTGCAACGAAATGACTCCAGAGCACTTAAAAAACCCGCTTCCATTGAAATGTCTGAGAAGTATGTATAAACCCGCTTGCAACGAAATGACTCCAGAACACTTAAAATCCCGCTTGCAACGAAATGACTCCAGAGCACTTAAAAACCCGCTTACAACGAAATGCCTTCAGAGCACTTAAAAACCCGCCTGCAACGAAATGACTCCAGAGCACTTAAAAACCCGCTTGCAACGAAATGACTCTAGAGCACTTAAAAACCCGCTTGCAACGAAATGACTCCAGAACACTTAAAAACCCGCTTGCAACGAAATGACTCCAGAGCACTTAAAAACCCGCTTGCAACGAAATGACTCCAGAGCACTTAAAAACCCGCTTGCAACGAAATGACTCCAGAGCACTTAAAAACCCGCTTGCAACGAAATGACTCCAGAGCACTTAAAAACCCGCTTGCAACGAAATGACTCCAGAGCACTTAAAAACCCGCTTGCAACGAAATGACTCCAGAGCACTTAAAAACCCGCTTGCAACGAAATGACTCCAGAGCACTTAAAAACCCGCTTGCAACGAAATGACTCCAGAGCACTTAAAAACCCGCTTGCAACGAAATGACTCCAGAGTACTTAAAAACCCGCTTGCAACGAAATGACTCCAGAGCACTTAAAAAACCCGCTTCCATTGAAATGTCTGAGAAGTATGTAAAAACCCGCTTGCAACGAAATGACTCCAGAACACTTAAAATCACGCTTGCAAAGAAATGACTCCAGAGCACTTAAAAACCCGTTTACAACGAAATGCCTTCAGAGCACTTAAAAACCCGCTTGCAACGAAATGACTCCAGAACACTTAAAATCACGCTTGCAAAGAAATGACTCCAGAGCACTTAAAAACCCGTTTACAACGAAATGCCTTCAGAGCACTTAAAAACCCGCTTGCAACGAAATGACTCCAGAGCACTTAAAAACCCGCTTGCAACGAAATGACTCCAGAGCATTTAAAAACCCGCTTGCAACGAAATGACTCCAGAACACTTAAAAACCCGCTTGCAACGAAATGACTCCAGAGAACTTAATAACCCGCTTACAACGCAATGCCTTCAGAGCACTTAAAAACCCGCTTGCAACGAAATGACTCCAGAGCATTTAAAAACCCGCTTGCAACGAAATGACTCCAGAGTACTTAAAAACCCGCTTGCAACAAAATGACTCCAGAGCACTTAAAAACCTGCTTGCAACGAAATGACTCCAGAGCACTTAAAAACCCGCTTGCAACGAAATGACTCCAGAGCACTTAAAAACCCGCTTGCAACGAAATGACTCCAGAGCACTTAAAAACCCGCTGGCAAAGAAATGACTCCAGAGCACTTAAAAACCCGCTTGCAACGAAATGACTCCAGAACACTTAAAAACCCGCTTGCAACGAAATGACTCCAGAGCACTTAAAAACCCGCTTGCAACGAAATGACTCCAGAGCATTAAACACCCGCTTGCAACGAAATGACTCCAGAGCACTTAAAAACCCGCTTGCAATGAAATGACTCCAGAGCACTTAAAAACCCGCTTGCAACGAAATGACTCCAGAACACGTAAAAACCCGCTTGCAACGAAATGACTCCAGAGCACTTAAAAACCCGCTTACAACCAAATGCCTCCAGAGCACTTAAAAACGCCCTTGCAACGAAATGACTCCAGAGCACTTAAAAACCCGCTTGCAACGAAATGACTCCAGAGTACTTAAAAACCCGCTTGAAATGAAAGGCCTACAGAGCACTTAAAAAACCCGCTTCCAGTGAAATGTCTGAGAAGTATATAAAAACCCGCTTGCAACGAAATGACTCCAGAGCACTTAAAAACCCGCTTGCAACGAAATGACTCCAGAGCACTTAAAAACCTGCTTGCAACGAAATGACTCCAGAGCACTTAAAAACCCGCTTGCAACGAAATGACTCCAGAGCACTTAAAAACCCGCTCACAACGAAATGCCTTCAGAGCACTTAAAAACCCGCTTGCAACGAAATGACTCCAGAACACTTAAAAACCCGCTTGCAACGAAATGACTCCAGAGCACTTAAAAACCCGCTTGCAACGAAATGACTCCAGAGCACTTAAAAACCCGCTTGCAACGAAATGACTCCAGAGAACTTAATAACCCGCCTACAACGAAATGCCTTCAGAGCACTTAAAAACCCGCTTGCAACGAAATGACTCCAGAGCACTTAAAAACCCGCTTGCAACGAAATGACTCCAGAGCACTTAAAAACCCGCCTGCAAAGAAATGACTCCAGAGCACTTAAAAACCCGCTTGCAACGAAATGACTCCAGAGCACTTAAAAACCCGCTTGCAACGAAATGACTCCAGAGCACTTAAAAATCCGCTTGCAACGAAATGACTCCAGAGCACTTAAAAACCCTCTTGCAAGGAAATGACTCCAGAGCACTTAAAAACCCGCATGCAACGAAATGACTCCAGAGCACTTAAAAACCCGCTTGCAACGAAATGACTCCAGAGCACTTAAAAACCCGCTTGCAACGAAATGACTCCAGAGCACTTAAAAACCCGCTCACAACGAAATGCCTTCAGAGCACTTAAAAACCCGCTTGCAAAGAAATGACTCCAGAACACTTAAAAACCCGCTTGCAACGAAATGACTCCAGAGCACTTAAAAACCCGCTTGCAACGAAATGACTCCAGAGCACTTAAAAACCCGACTGCAACGAAATGACTCCAGAACACTTAAAAACCCGCTTGCAACGAAATGACTGCAGAGCACTTAAAAACCCGCTTGCAACGAAATGACTCCAGAGTACTTAAAAACCCGCTTGCAACGAAAGGCCTACAGAGCACTTAAAAAACCCGCTTCCAGTGAAATGTCTGAGAAGTATGTAAAAACCCGCTTGCAAGGAAATGACTCCAGAGCACGTAAAAACCCGCTTGCAACGAAATGATTCCAGAGCACTGAAAAACCCGCTTACAACGAAATGCCTTCAGAGCACTTAAAAACCCGCTTGCAAGTAAATGACTCCAGAGCACTTAAAAACCCGCTTGCAACGAAATGACTCCAGAGCACTTAAAAACCCGCTTGCAAGGAAATGACTCCAGACCACTTAAAAACCCGCTTGCAAGGAAATGACTCCAGAGCACTTAAACACCCGCTTGCAACGAAATGACTCCAGAGCACTTAAAAACCCGCTTGCAACGAAATGACTCCAGAGTACTTAAAAACCCGCTTGCAACGAAATGACTCCAGAGCACTTAAAAAACCCGCTTCCATTGAAATGTCTGAGAAGTATGTAAAAACCCGCTTGCAATGAAATGACTCCAGAGCACGTAAAAACCCGCTTGCAACGAAATGACTCCAGAGCACTTAAAAACCCGCTTGCAACGAAATGACTCCAGAGCACTTAAAAACCCGCTTGCAACGAAATGACTCCAGAACACTTAAAAACCCGCTTGCAACGAAATGACTCCAGAGAACTTAATAACCCGCTTACAACGAAATGCCTTCAGAGCACTTAAAAACCCGCTTGCAACGAAATGACTCCAGAGCACTTAAAAACCCGTTAGCAACGAAATGACTCCAGAGCACTTAAAAACCCGCTTGCAACGAAATGACTCCAGAACACGTAAAAACCCGCTTGCAACGAAATGACTCCAGAGCACTTAAAAACCCGCTTACAACCAAATGCATCCAGAGCACTTAAAAACGCGCTTGCAACGAAATGACTCCAGAGCACTTAAAAACCCGCTTGCAACGAAATGACTCCAGAGTACTTAAAAACCCGCTTGCAACGAAAGGCCTACAGAGCACTTAATAAACCCGCTTCCAGTGAAATGTCTGAGAAGTATATAAAAACCCGCTTGCAACGAAATGACTCCAGAGCACTTAAAAACCCGCTTGCAACGAAATGACTCCAGAGCACTTAAAAACGCGCTTGCAACGAAATGACTCCAGAGCACTTAAAAACCCGCTTGCAACGAAATGACTCCAGAGCACTTAAAAAACCCGCTTCCATTGAAATGTCTGAGAAGTATGTAAAAACCCGCTTGCAACGAAATGACTCCAGAACACTTAAAATCCCGCTTGCAACGAAATGACTCCAGAGCACTTAAAAACCCGCTTACAACGAAATGCCTTCAGAGCACTTAAAAACCCGCCTGCAACGAAATGACTCCAGAGCACTTAAAAACCCGCTTGCAACGAAATGACTCTAGAGCACTTAAAAACCCGCTTGCAACGAAATGACTCCAGAACACTTAAAAACCCGCTTGCAACGAAATGACTCCAGAGCACTTAAAAACCCGCTTGCAACGAAATGACTCCAGAGCACTTAAAAACCCGCTTGCAACGAAATGACTCCAGAGCACTTAAAAACCCGCTTGCAACGAAATGACTCCAGAGCACTTAAAAACCCGCTTGCAACGAAATGACTCCAGAGCACTTAAAAACCCGCTTGCAACGAAATGACTCCAGAGCACTTAAAAACCCGCTTGCAACGAAATGACTCCAGAGCACTTAAAAACCCGCTTGCAACGAAATGACTCCAGAGCACTTAAAAACCCGCTTGCAACGAAATGACTCCAGAGTACTTAAAAACCCGCTTGCAACGAAATGACTCCAGAGCACTTAAAAAACCCGCTTCCATTGAAATGTCTGAGAAGTATGTAAAAACCCGCTTGCAACGAAATGACTCCAGAACACTTAAAATCACGCTTGCAAAGAAATGACTCCAGAGCACTTAAAAACCCGTTTACAACGAAATGCCTTCAGAGCACTTAAAAACCCGCTTGCAACGAAATGACTCCAGAACACTTAAAATCACGCTTGCAAAGAAATGACTCCAGAGCACTTAAAAACCCGTTTACAACGAAATGCCTTCAGAGCACTTAAAAACCCGCTTGCAACGAAATGACTCCAGAGCACTTAAAAACCCGCTTGCAACGAAATGACTCCAGAGCATTTAAAAACCCGCTTGCAACGAAATGACTCCAGAACACTTAAAAACCCGCTTGCAACGAAATGACTCCAGAGAACTTAATAACCCGCTTACAACGCAATGCCTTCAGAGCACTTAAAAACCCGCTTGCAACGAAATGACTCCAGAGCATTTAAAAACCCGCTTGCAACGAAATGACTCCAGAGTACTTAAAAACCCGCTTGCAACAAAATGACTCCAGAGCACTTAAAAACCTGCTTGCAACGAAATGACTCCAGAGCACTTAAAAACCCGCTTGCAACGAAATGACTCCAGAGCACTTAAAAACCCGCTTGCAACGAAATGACTCCAGAGCACTTAAAAACCCGCTGGCAAAGAAATGACTCCAGAGCACTTAAAAACCCGCTTGCAACGAAATGACTCCAGAACACTTAAAAACCCGCTTGCAACGAAATGACTCCAGAGCACTTAAAAACCCGCTTGCAACGAAATGACTCCAGAGCATTAAACACCCGCTTGCAACGAAATGACTCCAGAGCACTTAAAAACCCGCTTGCAATGAAATGACTCCAGAGCACTTAAAAACCCGCTTGCAACGAAATGACTCCAGAACACGTAAAAACCCGCTTGCAACGAAATGACTCCAGAGCACTTAAAAACCCGCTTACAACCAAATGCCTCCAGAGCACTTAAAAACGCGCTTGCAACGAAATGACTCCAGAGCACTTAAAAACCCGCTTGCAACGAAATGACTCCAGAGTACTTAAAAACCCGCTTGAAATGAAAGGCCTACAGAGCACTTAAAAAACCCGCTTCCAGTGAAATGTCTGAGAAGTATATAAAAACCCGCTTGCAACGAAATGACTCCAGAGCACTTAAAAACCCGCTTGCAACGAAATGACTCCAGAGCACTTAAAAACCTGCTTGCAACGAAATGACTCCAGAGCACTTAAAAACCCGCTTGCAACGAAATGACTCCAGAGCACTTAAAAACCCGCTCACAACGAAATGCCTTCAGAGCACTTAAAAACCCGCTTGCAACGAAATGACTCCAGAACACTTAAAAACCCGCTTGCAACGAAATGACTCCAGAGCACTTAAAAACCCGCTTGCAACGAAATGACTCCAGAGCACTTAAAAACCCGCTTGCAACGAAATGACTCCAGAGAACTTAATAACCCGCCTACAACGAAATGCCTTCAGAGCACTTAAAAACCCGCTTGCAACGAAATGACTCCAGAGCACTTAAAAACCCGCTTGCAACGAAATGACTCCAGAGCACTTAAAAACCCGCCTGCAAAGAAATGACTCCAGAGCACTTAAAAACCCGCTTGCAACGAAATGACTCCAGAGCACTTAAAAACCCGCTTGCAACGAAATGACTCCAGAGCACTTAAAAATCCGCTTGCAACGAAATGACTCCAGAGCACTTAAAAACCCTCTTGCAAGGAAATGACTCCAGAGCACTTAAAAACCCGCATGCAACGAAATGACTCCAGAGCACTTAAAAACCCGCTTGCAACGAAATGACTCCAGAGCACTTAAAAACCCGCTTGCAACGAAATGACTCCAGAGCACTTAAAAACCCGCTCACAACGAAATGCCTTCAGAGCACTTAAAAACCCGCTTGCAAAGAAATGACTCCAGAACACTTAAAAACCCGCTTGCAACGAAATGACTCCAGAGCACTTAAAAACCCGCTTGCAACGAAATGACTCCAGAGCACTTAAAAACCCGACTGCAACGAAATGACTCCAGAACACTTAAAAACCCGCTTGCAACGAAATGACTGCAGAGCACTTAAAAACCCGCTTGCAACGAAATGACTCCAGAGTACTTAAAAACCCGCTTGCAACGAAAGGCCTACAGAGCACTTAAAAAACCCGCTTCCAGTGAAATGTCTGAGAAGTATGTAAAAACCCGCTTGCAAGGAAATGACTCCAGAGCACGTAAAAACCCGCTTGCAACGAAATGATTCCAGAGCACTGAAAAACCCGCTTACAACGAAATGCCTTCAGAGCACTTAAAAACCCGCTTGCAAGTAAATGACTCCAGAGCACTTAAAAACCCGCTTGCAACGAAATGACTCCAGAGCACTTAAAAACCCGCTTGCAAGGAAATGACTCCAGACCACTTAAAAACCCGCTTGCAAGGAAATGACTCCAGAGCACTTAAACACCCGCTTGCAACGAAATGACTCCAGAGCACTTAAAAACCCGCTTGCAACGAAATGACTCCAGAGCACTTAAAAACCCGCTTGCAACGAAATGACTCCAGAGCACTTAAAAACCCGCTTGCAATGAAATGACTCCAGAGCACTTAAAAACCCGCTTGCAAGGAAATGACTCCAGAGCACTTAAAAACCCGCTTGCAACGAAATGACTCCAGAGCACTTAAAAACCCGCTTGCAACGAAATGACTCCAGAGTACTTAAAAACCCGCTAGCAACGAAAGGCCTACAGAGCACTTAAAAAACCCGCTTCCAGTGAAATGTCTGAGAACTATGTAAAAACCCGCTTGCAACGAAATGACTCCAGAACACGTAAAAACCCGCTTGCAACGAAATGACTCCAGAACACTTAAAAACCCGCTTGCAACGAAATGACTCCAGAGCACTTAAAAACCCGCTTGCAACGAAATGACTCTAGAGCACTTAAAAACCTGCTTGCAACGAAATGACTCCAGAACACTTAAAAACCCGCTTGCAACGAAATGACTCCAGAGAACTTAATAACCCGCTTACAACGAAATGCCTTCAGAGCACTTAAAAACCCGCTTGCAACGAAATGACTCCAGAGCACTTAAAAACCCGCTTGCAACGAAATGACTCCAGAGCACTTAAAAACCCGCCTGCAACGAAATGACTCCAGAGCACTTAAAAACCCGCTTGCAACGAAATGACTCCAGAGCACTTAAAAACCCGCGTGCAACGAAATGACTCCAGAGCACTTAAAAACCCGCTTGCAACGAAATGACTCCAGAGCACTTAAAAACCCGCTTGCAACGAAATGACTCCAGAGCACTTAAAAACCCGCTTGCAACGAAATGACTCCAGAGCACTTAAAAACCCGCTTGCAACGAAATGACTCCAGAGCACTTAAAAACCCGCTTGCAACGAAATGACTCCAGAGTACTTAAAAACCCGCTTGCAACGAAATGACTCCAGAGCACTTAAAAAACCCGCTTCCATTGAAATGTCTGAGAAGTATGTAAAAACCCGCTTGCAACGAAATGACTCCAGAGCACTTAAAAACCCGCTTGCAACGAAATGACTCCAGAGCACTTACAAACCCGCTTGCAACGAAATGACTCCAGAGCACTTAAAAACCCGCCTGCAACGAAATGACTCCAGAGCACTTAAAAAACCGCTTGCAACGAAATGACTCCAGAACACTTAAAAATCCTCTTGCAACGAAATGACTCCAGAGAACTTAATAACCCGCTTACAACGAAATGCCTTCAGAGCACTTAAAAACCCGCTTGCAACGAAATGACTCCAGAGCACTTAAAAACCCGCTTGCAACGAAATGACTCCAGAACACTTAAAAACCCGCTTGCAACGAAATGACTCCAGAGCACTTAAAAACCCGCTTGCAACGAAATGACTCCAGAGCACTTAAAAACCCGCTTGCAACGAAATGACTCCAGAGCACTTAAAAACCCGCTTGCAACGAAATGACTCCAGAGCACTTAAAAACCCGCTTGCAACGAAATGACTCCAGAGCACTTAAACACCCTCTTGCAACGAAATGACTCCAGAGCACTTAAAAACCCGCTTGCAACGAAATGACTCCAGAGCACTTAAAAACCCGCTTGCAACGAAATGACTCCAGAGTACTTAAAAACCCGCTTGCAACGAAATGACTCCAGAGCACTTAAAAACCCGCTTGCAACGAAATGACTCCAGAGAACTTAATAACCCGCTTACAACGAAATGCCTTCAGAGCACTTAAAAACCCGCTTGCAACGAAATGACTCCAGAGCACTTAAAAACCCGCCTGCAACGAAATGACTCCAGAGCACTTAAAAACCCGCCTGCAACGAAATGACTCCAGAGCACTTAAAAACCTGCCTGCAACGATATGACTCCAGAGCACTTAAAAACCCGCTTGCAACGAAATGACTCCAGAGCACTGAAAAACCCGCTTACAACGAAATGCCTTCAGAGCACTTAAAAACCCGCTTGCAACGAAATGACTCCAGAGTACTTAAAAACCCGCTTGCAACGAAAGGCCTACAGAGCACTTAAAAAACCCGCTTCCAGTGAAATGTCTGAGAAGTATGTAAAAACCCGCTTGCAACGAAATGACTCCAGAACACTTAAACACCCGCTTGCAATGAAATGACTCCAGAGCACTTAAAAACCCGCTTACAACGAAATGCCTCCAGAGCACTTAAAAACCCGCTTGCAACGAAATGACTCCAGAGCACTTAAAAACCCGCTTGCAACGAAATGACTCCAGAGCACTTAAAAACCCGCTTGCAAGGAAATGACTCCAGAGCACTTAAAAACCCGCTTGCAACGAAATGACTCCAGAGTACTTAAAAACCCGCTTGCAACGAAATGACTCCAGAGCACTTAAAAAACCCGCTGCCATTGAAATGTCTGAGAAGTATGTAAAAACCCGCTTGCAATGAAATGACTCCAGAGCACGTAAAAACCCGCTTGCAACGAAATGACTCCAGAGCACTTAAAAACCCGCTTGCAACGAAATGACTCCAGAGCACTTAAAAACCCGCTTGCAACGAAATGACTCCAGAACACTTAAAAACCCGCTTGCAACGAAATGACTCCAGAGAACTTAATAACCCGCTTACACCGAAATGCCTTCAGAGCACTTAAAAACCCGCTTGCAACGAAATGACTCCAGTGCACTTAAAAACCCGCTTGCAACGAAATGACTCCAGAGCACTTAAAAACCCGCTTGCAACGAAATGACTCCAGAACACGTAAAAACCCGCTTGCAACGAAATGACTCCAGAGCACTGAAAAACCCGCTTGCAACGAAATGACTCCAGAGCACTTAAAAACCCGCCTGCAACGAAATGACTCCAAAGCACTTAAAAACCCGCCTTCAACGAAATGACTCCAGAGCACTTAAAAACCTGCCTGCAACGAAATGACTCCAGAGCACTTAAAAACCCGCTTGCAACGAAATGACTCCAGAGCACTGAAAAACCCGCTTACAACGAAATGCCTTCAGAGCACTTAAAAACCCGCTTGCAACGAAATGACTCCAGAGTACTTAAAAACCCGCTTGCAACGAAAGGCCTACAGAGCACTTAAAAAACCCGCTTCCAGTGAAATGTCTGAGAAGTATGTAAAAACCCGCTTGCAACGAAATGACTCCAGAACACTTAAACACCCGCTTGCAACGAAATGACTCCAGAGCACTTAAAAACCCGCTTACAACGAAATGCCTCCAGAGCACTTAAAAACCCGCTTGCAACGAAATGACTCCAGAGCACTTAAAAACCCGCTTGCAACGAAATGACTCCAGAGCACTTAAAAACCCGCTTGCAACGAAATGACTCCAGAGCACTTAAAAACCCGCTTGCAACGAAATGACTCCAGAGTACTTAAAAACCCGCTTGCAACGAAATGACTCCAGAGCACTTAAAAAACCCGCTTCCATTGAAATGTCTGAGAAGTATGTAAAAACCCGCTTGCAATGAAATGACTCCAGAGCACGTAAAAACCCGCTTGCAACGAAATGACTCCAGAGCACTTAAAAACCCGCTTGCAACGAAATGACTCCAGAGCACTTAAAAACCCGCTTGCAACGAAATGACTCCAGAACACTTAAAAACCCGCTTGCAACGAAATGACTCCAGAGAACTTAATAACCCGCTTACAACGAAATGCCTTCAGAGCACTTAAAAACCCGCTTGCAACGAAATGACTCCAGAGCACTTAAAAACCCGTTAGCAACGAAATGACTCCAGAGCACTTAAAAACCCGCTTGCAACGAAATGACTCCAGAACACGTAAAAACCCGCTTGCAACGAAATGACTCCAGAGCACTTAAAAACCCGCTTACAACCAAATGCATCCAGAGCACTTAAAAACGCGCTTGCAACGAAATGACTCCAGAGCACTTAAAAACCCGCTTGCAACGAAATGACTCCAGAGTACTTAAAAACCCGCTTGCAACGAAAGGCCTACAGAGCACTTAATAAACCCGCTTCCAGTGAAATGTCTGAGAAGTATATAAAAACCCGCTTGCAACGAAATGACTCCAGAGCACTTAAAAACCCGCTTGCAACGAAATGACTCCAGAGCACTTAAAAACGCGCTTGCAACGAAATGACTCCAGAGCACTTAAAAACCCGCTTGCAACGAAATGACTCCAGAGCACTTAAAAAACCCGCTTCCATTGAAATGTCTGAGAAGTATGTAAAAACCCGCTTGCAACGAAATGACTCCAGAACACTTAAAATCCCGCTTGCAACGAAATGACTCCAGAGCACTTAAAAACCCGCTTACAACGAAATGCCTTCAGAGCACTTAAAAACCCGCCTGCAACGAAATGACTCCAGAGCACTTAAAAACCCGCTTGCAACGAAATGACTCTAGAGCACTTAAAAACCCGCTTGCAACGAAATGACTCCAGAACACTTAAAAACCCGCTTGCAACGAAATGACTCCAGAGCACTTAAAAACCCGCTTGCAACGAAATGACTCCAGAGCACTTAAAAACCCGCTTGCAACGAAATGACTCCAGAGCACTTAAAAACCCGCTTGCAACGAAATGACTCCAGAGCACTTAAAAACCCGCTTGCAACGAAATGACTCCAGAGCACTTAAAAACCCGCTTGCAACGAAATGACTCCAGAGCACTTAAAAACCCGCTTGCAACGAAATGACTCCAGAGCACTTAAAAACCCGCTTGCAACGAAATGACTCCAGAGCACTTAAAAACCCGCTTGCAACGAAATGACTCCAGAGTACTTAAAAACCCGCTTGCAACGAAATGACTCCAGAGCACTTAAAAAACCCGCTTCCATTGAAATGTCTGAGAAGTATGTAAAAACCCGCTTGCAACGAAATGACTCCAGAACACTTAAAATCACGCTTGCAAAGAAATGACTCCAGAGCACTTAAAAACCCGTTTACAACGAAATGCCTTCAGAGCACTTAAAAACCCGCTTGCAACGAAATGACTCCAGAACACTTAAAATCACGCTTGCAAAGAAATGACTCCAGAGCACTTAAAAACCCGTTTACAACGAAATGCCTTCAGAGCACTTAAAAACCCGCTTGCAACGAAATGACTCCAGAGCACTTAAAAACCCGCTTGCAACGAAATGACTCCAGAGCATTTAAAAACCCGCTTGCAACGAAATGACTCCAGAACACTTAAAAACCCGCTTGCAACGAAATGACTCCAGAGAACTTAATAACCCGCTTACAACGCAATGCCTTCAGAGCACTTAAAAACCCGCTTGCAACGAAATGACTCCAGAGCATTTAAAAACCCGCTTGCAACGAAATGACTCCAGAGTACTTAAAAACCCGCTTGCAACAAAATGACTCCAGAGCACTTAAAAACCTGCTTGCAACGAAATGACTCCAGAGCACTTAAAAACCCGCTTGCAACGAAATGACTCCAGAGCACTTAAAAACCCGCTTGCAACGAAATGACTCCAGAGCACTTAAAAACCCGCTGGCAAAGAAATGACTCCAGAGCACTTAAAAACCCGCTTGCAACGAAATGACTCCAGAACACTTAAAAACCCGCTTGCAACGAAATGACTCCAGAGCACTTAAAAACCCGCTTGCAACGAAATGACTCCAGAGCATTAAACACCCGCTTGCAACGAAATGACTCCAGAGCACTTAAAAACCCGCTTGCAATGAAATGACTCCAGAGCACTTAAAAACCCGCTTGCAACGAAATGACTCCAGAACACGTAAAAACCCGCTTGCAACGAAATGACTCCAGAGCACTTAAAAACCCGCTTACAACCAAATGCCTCCAGAGCACTTAAAAACGCGCTTGCAACGAAATGACTCCAGAGCACTTAAAAACCCGCTTGCAACGAAATGACTCCAGAGTACTTAAAAACCCGCTTGAAATGAAAGGCCTACAGAGCACTTAAAAAACCCGCTTCCAGTGAAATGTCTGAGAAGTATATAAAAACCCGCTTGCAACGAAATGACTCCAGAACGCGTAAAAACCCGCTTGCAACGAAATGACTCCAGAGCATTTAAAAACCCGCTTACAACGAAATGTCTCCAGAGCACTTAAAAACCCGCTTGCAACGAAATGACTCCAGAGCACTTAAAAACCCGCTTGCAACGAAATGACTCCAGAGCACTTAAAAACCCGCTTGCAACGAAATGACTCCAGAACACTTAAAAACCCGCTTGCAACGAAATGACTCCAGAGCACTTAAAAACCCGCTTGCAAAGAAATGACTCCAGAGCACTTAAAAAACCGCTTGCAACGAAATGACTCCAGAGCACTTAAAAACCCGCTTGCAACGAAATGACTCCAGAGCACTTAAACACCCGCTTGCAACGAAATGACTCCAGAGCACTTAAAAACCCGCTTGCAACGAAATGACTCCAGAGCACTGAAAAACCCGCTTACAACGAAATGCCTTCAGAGCACTTAAAAACCCGCTTGCAACGAAATGACTCCAGAGTACTTAAAAACCCGCTTGCAACGAAAGGCCTACAGAGCACTTAAAAAACCCGCTTCCAGTGAAATGTCTGAGAAGTATGTAAAAACCCGCTTGCAACGAAATGACTCCAGAACACTTAAACACCCGCTTGCAACGAAATGACTCCAGAGCACTTAAAAACCCGCTTACAACGAAATGCCTCCAGAGCACTTAAAAACCCGCTTGCAACGAAATGACTCCAGAGCACTTAAAAACCCGCTTGCAACGAAATGACTCCAGAGCACTTAAAAACCCGCTTGCAACGAAATGACTCCAGAGCACTTAAAAACCCGCTTGCAACGAAATGACTCCAGAGTACTTAAAAACCCGCTTGCAACGAAATGACTCCAGAGCACTTAAAAAACCCGCTTCCATTGAAATGTCTGAGAAGTATGTAAAAACCCGCTTGCAATGAAATGACTCCAGAGCACGTAAAAACCCGCTTGCAACGAAATGACTCCAGAGCACTTAAAAACCCGCTTGCAACGAAATGACTCCAGAGCACTTAAAAACCCGCTTGCAACGAAATGACTCCAGAACACTTAAAAACCCGCTTGCAACGAAATGACTCCAGAGAACTTAATAACCCGCTTACAACGAAATGCCTTCAGAGCACTTAAAAACCCGCTTGCAACGAAATGACTCCAGAGCACTTAAAAACCCGCTTGCAACGAAATGACTCCAGAGCACTTAAAAACCCGCTTGCAACGAAATGACTCCAGAGTACTTAAAAACCCGCTTGCAACGAAATGACTCCAGAGCACTTAAAAAACCCGCTTCCATTGAAATGTCTGAGAAGTATGTAAAAACCCGCTTGCAACGAAATGACTCCAGAACACTTAAAATCACGCTTGCAAAGAAATGACTCCAGAGCACTTAAAAACCCGTTTACAACGAAATGCCTTCAGAGCACTTAAAAACCCGCTTGCAACGAAATGACTCCAGAACACTTAAAATCACGCTTGCAAAGAAATGACACCAGAGCACTTAAAAACCCGTTTACAACGAAATGCCTTCAGAGCACTTAAAAACCCGCTTGCAACGAAATGACTCCAGAGCACTTAAAAACCCGCTTGCAACGAAATGACTCCAGAGCATTTAAAAACCCGCTTGCAACGAAATGACTCCAGAACACTTAAAAACCCGCTTGCAACGAAATGACTCCAGAGAACTTAATAACCCGCTTACAACGCAATGCCTTCAGAGCACTTAAAAACCCGCTTGCAACGAAATGACTCCAGAGCATTTAAAAACCCGCTTGCAACGAAATGACTCCAGAGTACTTAAAAACCCGCTTGCAACAAAATGACTCCAGAGCACTTAAAAACCTGCTTGCAACGAAATGACTCCAGAGCACTTAAAAACCCGCTTGCAACGAAATGACTCCAGAACACTTAAAAACCCGCTTGCAACGAAATGACTCCAGAGCACTTAAAAACCCGCTGGCAAAGAAATGACTCCAGAGCACTTAAAAACCCGCTTGCAACGAAATGACTCCAGAACACTTAAAAACCCGCTTGCAACGAAATGACTCCAGAGCACTTAAAAACCCGCTTGCAACGAAATGACTCCAGAGCATTAAACACCCGCTTGCAACGAAATGACTCCAGAGCACTTAAAAACCCGCTTGCAATGAAATGACTCCAGAGCACTTAAAAACCCGCTTGCAACGAAATGACTCCAGAACACTTAAAATCACGCTTGCAAAGAAATGACTCCAGAGCACTTAAAAACCCGTTTACAACGAA
The DNA here is from genome assembly GCF_030254825.1 of Meriones unguiculatus. NCBI lineage: Eukaryota > Metazoa > Chordata > Mammalia > Rodentia > Muridae > Meriones > Meriones unguiculatus. The sequence continues at coordinate 3,052,330 of NC_083367.1, forward strand.
ATGCCTTCAGAGCACTTAAAAACCCGCTTGCAACGAAATGACTCCAGAGCACTTAAAAACCCGCTTGCAACGAAATGACTCCAGAGCATTTAAAAACCCGCTTGCAACGAAATGACTCCAGAACACTTAAAAACCCGCTTGCAACGAAATGACTCCAGAGAACTTAATAACCCGCTTACAACGCAATGCCTTCAGAGCACTTAAAAACCCGCTTGCAACGAAATGACTCCAGAGCATTTAAAAACCCGCTTGCAACGAAATGACTCCAGAGTACTTAAAAACCCGCTTGCAACAAAATGACTCCAGAGCACTTAAAAACCTGCTTGCAACGAAATGACTCCAGAGCACTTAAAAACCCGCTTGCAACGAAATGACTCCAGAACACTTAAAAACCCGCTTGCAACGAAATGACTCCAGAGCACTTAAAAACCCGCTGGCAAAGAAATGACTCCAGAGCACTTAAAAACCCGCTTGCAACGAAATGACTCCAGAACACTTAAAAACCCGCTTGCAACGAAATGACTCCAGAGCACTTAAAAACCCGCTTGCAACGAAATGACTCCAGAGCATTAAACACCCGCTTGCAACGAAATGACTCCAGAGCACTTAAAAACCCGCTTGCAATGAAATGACTCCAGAGCACTTAAAAACCCGCTTGCAACGAAATGACTCCAGAACACGTAAAAACCCGCTTGCAACGAAATGACTCCAGAGCACTTAAAAACCCGCTTACAACCAAATGCCTCCAGAGCACTTAAAAACGCGCTTGCAACGAAATGACTCCAGAGCACTTAAAAACCCGCTTGCAACGAAATGACTCCAGAGTACTTAAAAACCCGCTTGAAATGAAAGGCCTACAGAGCACTTAAAAAACCCGCTTCCAGTGAAATGTCTGAGAAGTATATAAAAACCCGCTTGCAACGAAATGACTCCAGAACGCGTAAAAACCCGCTTGCAACGAAATGACTCCAGAGCATTTAAAAACCCGCTTACAACGAAATGTCTCCAGAGCACTTAAAAACCCGCTTGCAACGAAATGACTCCAGAGCACTTAAAAACCCGCTTGCAACGAAATGACTCCAGAGCACTTAAAAACCCGCTTGCAACGAAATGACTCCAGAACACTTAAAAACCCGCTTGCAACGAAATGACTCCAGAGCACTTAAAAACCCGCTTGCAAAGAAATGACTCCAGAGCACTTAAAAAACCGCTTGCAACGAAATGACTCCAGAGCACTTAAAAACCCGCTTGCAACGAAATGACTCCAGAGCACTTAAACACCCGCTTGCAACGAAATGACTCCAGAGCACTTAAAAACCCGCTTGCAACGAAATGACTCCAGAGCACTGAAAAACCCGCTTACAAATAAATGCCTTCAGAGCACTTAAAAACCCGCTTGCAACGAAATGACTCCAGAGTACTTAAAAACCCGCTTGCAACGAAAGGCCTACAGAGCACTTAAAAAACCCGCTTCCAGTGAAATGTCTGAGAAGTATGTAAAAACCCGCTTGCAACGAAATGACTCCAGAACACTTAAACACCCGCTTGCAACGAAATGACTCCAGAGCACTTAAAAACCCGCTTACAACGAAATGCCTCCAGAGCACTTAAAAACCCGCTTGCAACGAAATGACTCCAGAGCACTTAAAAACCCGCTTGCAACGAAATGACTCCAGAGCACTTAAAAACCCGCTTGCAACGAAATGACTCCAGAGCACTTAAAAACCCGCTTGCAACGAAATGACTCCAGAGTACTTAAAAACCCGCTTGCAATGAAATGACTCCAGAGCACTTAAAAAACCCGCTTCCATTGAAATGTCTGAGAAGTATGTAAAAACCCGCTTGCAATGAAATGACTCCAGAGCACGTAAAAACCCGCTTGCAACGAAATGACTCCAGAGCACTTAAAAACCCGCTTGCAACGAAATGACTCCAGAGCACTTAAAAACCCGCTTGCAACGAAATGACTCCAGAACACTTAAAAACCCGCTTGCAACGAAATGACTCCAGAGAACTTAATAACCCGCTTACAACGAAATGCCTTCAGAGCACTTAAAAACCCGCTTGCAACGAAATGACTCCAGAGCACTTAAAAACCCGCTTGCAACGAAATGACTCCAGAGCACTTAAAAACCCGCTTGCAACGAAATGACTCCAGAACACGTAAAAACCCGCTTGCAACGAAATGACTCCAGAGCACTTAAAAACCCGCTTACAACCAAATGCCTCCAGAGCACTTAAAAACGCGCTTGCAACGAAATGACTCCAGAGTACTTAAAAACCCGCTTGCAACGAAATGACTCCAGAGTACTTAAAAACCCGCTTGCAACGAAAGGCCTACAGAGCACTTAAAAATCCCGCTTCCAGTGAAATGTCTGAGAAGTATATAAAAACCCGCTTGCAACGAAATGACTCCAGAGCACTTAAAAACCCGCTTGCAACGAAATGACTCCAGAGCACTTAAAAACCCGCTTGCAACGAAATGACTCCAGAGCACTTAAAAACCCGCTTGCAACGAAATGACTCCAGAGCACTTAAAAACCCGCTTGCAACGAAATGACTCCAGAGTACTTAAAAACCCGCTTGCAACGAAATGACTGCAGAGCACTTAAAAAACCCGCTTCCATTGAAATGTCTGAGAAGTATGTAAAAACCCGCTTGCAACGAAAAGACTCCAGAACACTTAAAATCCCGCTTGCAACGAAATGAATCCAGAGCACTTAAAAACCCGCTTACAACGAAATGCCTTCAGAGCACTTAAAAACCCGCTTGCAACGAAATGACTCCAGAACACTTAAAAACCCGCTTGCAACGAAATGAATCCAGAGCACGTAAAAACCCGCTTGCAACGAAATGACTCCAGAGCACTTAAAAATCCGCTTGCAACGAAATGACTCCAGAGCACTTACAAACCCGCTTGCAACGAAATGACTCCAGAGCACTTAAAAACCCGCCTGCAACGAAATGACTCCAGAGCACTTAAAAACCCGCTTGCAACGAAATGACTCCAGAACACTTAAAAACCCGAATGCAACAAAATGACTCCAGAGAACTTAATAACCCGCTTACAATGAAATGCCTTCAGAGCACTTAAAAACCCGCTTGCAACGAAATGACTCCAGAGCACTTAAAAACCCGCCTGCAACGAAATGACTCCAGAGCACTTAAAAACCTGCCTGCAACGAAATGACTCCAGAGCACTTAAAAACCCGCTTGCAACGAAATGACTCCAGAGCACTGAAAAACCCGCTTACAACGAAATGCCTTCAGAGCACTTAAAAACCCGCTTGCAACGAAATGACTCCAGAGTACTTAAAAACCCGCTTGCAACGAAAGGCCTACAGAGCACTTAAAAAACCCGCTTCCAGTGAAATGTCTGAGAAGTATGTAAAAACCCGCTTGCAACGAAATGACTCCAGAACACTTAAACACCCGCTTGCAACGAAATGACTCCAGAGCACTTAAAAACCCGCTTACAACGAAATGCCTCCAGAGCACTTAAAAACCCGCTTGCAACGAAATGACTCCAGAGCACTTAAAAACCCGCTTGCAACGAAATGACTCCAGAGCACTTAAAAACCCGCTTGCAACGAAATGACTCCAGAGCACTTAAAAACCCGCTTGCAACGAAATGACTCCAGAGTACTTAAAAACCCGCTTGCAACGAAATGACTCCAGAGCACTTAAAAAACCCGCTTCCATTGAAATGTCTGAGAAGTATGTAAAAACCCGCTTGCAATGAAATGACTCCAGAGCACGTAAAAACCCGCTTGCAACGAAATGACTCCAGAGCACTTAAAAACCCGCTTGCAACGAAATGACTCCAGAGCACTTAAAAACCCGCTTGCAACGAAATGACTCCAGAACACTTAAAAACCCGCTTGCAACGAAATGACTCCAGAGAACTTAATAACCCGCTTACAACGAAATGCCTTCAGAGCACTTAAAAACCCGCTTGCAACGAAATGACTCCAGAGCACTTAAAAACCCGTTTGCAACGAAATGACTCCAGAGCACTTAAAAACCCGCTTGCAACGAAATGACTCCAGAACACGTAAAAACCCGCTTGCAACGAAATGACTCTAGAGCACTTAAAAACCCGCTTACAACCAAATGCATCCAGAGCACTTAAAAACGCGCTTGCAACGAAATGACTCCAGAGCACTTAAAAACCCGCTTGCAACGAAATGACTCCAGAGTACTTAAAAACCCGCTTGCAACGAAAGGCCTACAGAGCACTTAAAAAACCCGCTTCCAGTGAAATGTCTGAGAAGTATATAAAAACCCGCTTGCAACGAAATGACTCCAGAGCACTTAAAAACCCGCTTGCAACGAAATGACTCCAGAGCACTTAAAAACGCGCTTGCAACGAAATGACTCCAGAGCACTTAAAAACCCGCTTGCAACGAAATGACTCCAGAGCACTTAAAAACCCGCTTGCAACGAAATGACTCCAGAGCACTTAAAAACGCGCTTGCAACGAAATGACTCCAGAGCACTTAAAAACCCGCTTGCAACGAAATGACTCCAGAGCACTTAAAAACCCGCTTGCAACGAAATGACTCCAGAACACTTAAAAACCCGCTTGCAACGAAATGACTCCAGAGCACTTAAAAACCCGCTTGCAACGAAATGACTCCAGAGCACTTAAAAACCCGCTTGCAACGAAATGACTCCAGAGCACTTAAAAACCCGCTTGCAACGAAATGACTCCAGAGCACTTAAAAACCCGCTTGCAACAAAATGACTCCAGAGTACTTAAAAACCCGCTTGCAACGAAATGACTCCAGAGCACTTAAAAAACCCGCTTCCATTGAAATGTCTGAGAAGTATGTAAAAACCCGCTTGCAACGAAATAACTCCAGAACACTTAAAATCCCGCTTGCAACGAAATGACTCCAGAGCACTTAAAAACCCGTTTACAACGAAATGCCTTCAGAGCACTTAAAAACCCGCTTGCAACGAAATGACTCCAGAACACTTAAAAACCCGCTTGCAACGAAATGACTCCAGAGCATTTAAAAACCCGCTTGCAACGAAATGACTCCAGAGCACTTAAAAACCCGCTTGCAACGAAATGACTCCAGAACACTTAAAAACCCGCTTGCAACGAAATGACTCCAGAGAACTTAATAACCCGCTTACAACGCAATGCCTTCAGAGCACTTAAAAACCCGCTTGCAACGAAATGACTCCAGAGCATTTAAAAACCCGCTTGCAACGAAATGACTCCAGAGTACTTAAAAACCCGCTTGCAACAAAATGACTCCAGAGCACTTAAAAACCTGCTTGCAACGAAATGACTCCAGAGCACTTAAAAACCCGCTTGCAACGAAATGACTCCAGAACACTTAAAAACCCGCTTGCAACGAAATGACTCCAGAGCACTTAAAAACCCGCTTGCAACGAAATGACTCCAGAGCATTAAACACCCGCTTGCAACGAAATGACTCCAGAGCACTTAAAAACCCGCTTGCAATGAAATGACTCCAGAGCACTTAAAAACCCGCTTGCAACGAAATGACTCCAGAACACGTAAAAACCCGCTTGCAACGAAATGACTCCAGAGCACTTAAAAACCCGCTTACAACCAAATGCCTCCAGAGCACTTAAAAACGCGCTTGCAACGAAATGACTCCAGAGCACTTAAAAACCCGCTTGCAACGAAATGACTCCAGAGTACTTAAAAACCCGCTTGCAACGAAAGGCCTACAGAGCACTTAAAAAACCCGCTTCCAGTGAAATGTCTGATAAGTATATAAAAACCCGCTTGCAACGAAATGACTCCAGAACGCGTAAAAACCCGCTTGCAACGAAATGACTCCAGAGCATTTAAAAACCCGCTTACAACGAAATGTCTCCAGAGCACTTAAAAACCCGCTTGCAACGAAATGACTCCAGAGCACTTAAAAACCCGCTTGCAACGAAATGACTCCAGAGCACTTAAAAACCCGCTTGCAACGAAATGACTCCAGAACACTTAAAAACCCGCTTGCAACGAAATGACTCCAGAGCACTTAAAAACCCGCTTGCAAAGAAATGACTCCAGAGCACTTAAAAAACCGCTTGCAACGAAATGACTCCAGAGCACTTAAAAACCCGCTTGCAACGAAATGACTCCAGAGCACTTAAAAACCCGCTTGCAACGAAATGACTCCAGAGCACTTAAACACCCGCTTGCAACGAAATGACTCCAGAGCACTTAAAAACCCACTTGCAACGAAATGACTCCAGAGCACTTAAAAACCCGCTTGCAACGAAATGACTCCAGAGTACTTAAAAACCCGCTTGCAACAAAAAGACGCCAGAGCACCTAAAAAACCCGCTTCCATTGAAATGTCTGAGAAGTATGTAAAAACCCGCTTGCAATGAAATGACTCCAGAGCACGTAAAAACCCGCTTGCAACGAAATGACTCTAGAGCACTTAAAAACCCGCTTGCAACGAAATGACTCCAGAGCACTTAAAAACCCGCTTGCAACGAAATGACTCCAGAGCACTTAAAAACCCGCCTGCAACGAAATGACTCCAGAGCACTTAAAAACCCGCTTGCAACGAAATGACTCCAGAACACTTAAAAACCCGCTTGCAACGAAATGACTCCAGAACACTTAAAAACCCGCTTGCAACGAAATGACTCCAGAACACTTAAAAACCCGCTTGCAACGAAATGACTCCAGAATACTTAAAAACCCGCGTGCAACGAAATGACTCCAGAGCACTTAAAAACCCGCTTGCAACGAAATGACTCCAGAGCACTTAAAAACCCGCTTGCAACGAAATGACTCCAGAGCACTTAAAAACCCGCTTGCAACGAAACGACTCCAGAGCACCTAAAAAACCCGCTTCCATTGAAATGTCTGAGAAGTATGTAAAAACCCGCTTGCAATGAAATGACTCCAGAGCACGTAAAAACCCGCTTGCAACGAAATGACTCTAGAGCACTTAAAAACCCGCTTGCAACGAAATGACTCCAGAGCACTTAAAAACCCGCTTGCAACGAAATGACTCCAGAGCACTTAAAAACCCGCCTGCAACGAAATGACTCCAGAGCACTTAAAAACCCGCTTGCAACGAAATGACTCCAGAACACTTAAAAACCCGCTTGCAACGAAATGACTCCAGAACACTTAAAAACCCGCTTGCAACGAAATGACTCCAGAACACTTAAAAACCCGCTTGCAACGAAATGACTCCAGAATACTTAAAAACCCGCTTGCAACGAAATGACTCCAGAGCACTTAAAAACCCGCTTGCAACGAAATGACTCCAGAGCACTTAAAAACCCGCTTGCAACGAAATGACTCCAGAGCACTTAAAAACCCGCTTGCAACGAAATGACTCCAGAGTACTTAAAAACCCGCTTGCAACGAAATGACTCCAGAGCACTTAAAAACCCGCTTGCAACGAAATGACTCCAGAACACTTAAAAACCCGCTTGCAACGAAATGACTCCAGAACACTTAAAAACCCGCTTGCAACGAAATGACTCCAGAGCACTTAAACACCCGCTTGCAACGAAATGACTCCAGAGCACTTAAAAACCCGCTTGCAACGATATGACTCCAGAGCACTTAAAAACCCGCTTGCAACGAAATGACTCCAGAACACTTAAAAACCCGCTTGCAACGAAATGACTCCAGAGCACTTAAAAAACCCGCTTCCATTGAAATGTCTGAGAAGTATGTAAAAACCCGCTTGCAATGAAATGACTCCAGAGCACGTAAAAACCCGCTTGCAACGAAATGACTCCAGAGCACTTAAAAACCCGCTTGCAACGAAATGACTCCAGAGCACTTAAAAACCCGCTTGCAACGAAATGACTCCAGAACACTTAAAAACCCGCTTGCAACGAAATGACTCCAGAGAACTTAATAACCCGCTTACAACGAAATGCCTCCAGAGCACTTAAAAACCCGCTTGCAACGAAATGACTCCAGAGCACTTAAAAACCCGCTTGCAACGAAATGACTCCAGAGCACTTAAAAACCCGCTTGCAACGAAATGACTCCAGAACACTTAAAAACCCGCTTGCAACGAAATGACTCCAGAGAACTTAATAACCCGCTTACAACGAAATGCCTCCAGAGCACTTAAAAACCCGCTTGCAACGAAATGACTCCAGAGCACTTAAAAACCCGCTTGCAACGAAATGACTCCAGAGCACTTAAAAACCCGCCTGCAACGAAATGACTCCAGAGCACTTAAAAACCCGCTTGCAACAAAATGACTCCAGAGCACTTAAAAATCCGCTTGCAACGAAATGACTCCAGAGCACTTAAAAACCCGCTTGCAACGAAATGACTCCAGAACACTTAAAAACCCGCTTGCAACGAAATGACTCCAGAGCACTTAAAAACCCGCTTGCAACGAAATGACTCCAGAGCACTTAAAAACCCGCTTGCAACGAAATGACTCCAGAACACTTAAAAACCCGCTTGCAACGAAATGACTCCAGAGCACTTAAAAACCCGCTTGCAACGAAATGACTCCAGAGCACTTAAAAACCCGCTTGCAATGAAATGACTCCAGAGCACTTAAAAACCCGCTTGCAACGAAATGACTCCAGAGCACTTAAAAACCCGCTTGCAACGAAATGACTCCAGAGCACTTAAAAACCCGCTTGCAACGAAATGACTCCAGAGCACTTAAAAACCCGCTTGCAACGAAATGACTCCAGAACACTTAAAAACCCGCTTGCAACGAAATGACTCCAGAGCACTTAAAAACCCGCTTGCAACGAAATGACTCCAGAGCACTTAAAAAACCGCTTGCAACGAAATGACTCCAGAGCACTTAAAAACCCGCTTGCAACGAAATGACTCCAGAGCACTTAAACACCCGCTTGCCAGGAAATGACTCCAGAGCACTTAAAAACCCGCTTGCAACGAAATGACTCCAGAGCACTTAAAAACCCGCTTGCAACGAAATGACTCCAGAGTACTTAAAAACCCGCTTGCAACGAAACGACTCCAGAGCACTTAAAAAACCCGCTTCCATTGAAATGTCTGAGAAGTATGTAAAAACCCGCTTGCAATGAAATGACTCCAGAGCACGTAAAAACCCGCTTGCAACGAAATGACTCCAGAGCACTTAAAAACCCGCTTGCAACGAAATGACTCCAGAGCACTTAAAAACCCGCCTGCAACGAAATGACTCCAGAGCACTTAAAAACCCGCTTGCAACAAAATGACTCCAGAGCACTTAAAAATCCGCTTGCAACGAAATGACTCCAGAGCACTTAAAAACCCGCTTGCAACGAAATGACTCCAGAACACTTAAAAACCCGCTTGCAACGAAATGACTCCAGAGCACTTAAAAACCCGCTTGCAACGAAATGACTCCAGAGCACTTAAAAACCCGCTTGCAACGAAATGACTCCAGAACACTTAAAAACCCGCTTGCAACGAAATGACTCCAGAGCACTTAAAAACCCGCTTGCAACGAAATGACTCCAGAGCACTTAAAAACCCGCTTGCAATGAAATGACTCCAGAGCACTTAAAAACCCGCTTGCAACGAAATGACTCCAGAGCACTTAAAAACCCGCTTGCAACGAAATGACTCCAGAGTACTTAAAAACCCGCTTGCAACGAAATGACTCCAGAGCACTTAAAAACCCGCTTGCAACGAAATGACTCCAGAACACTTAAAAACCCGCTTGCAACGAAATGACTCCAGAGCACTTAAAAACCCGCTTGCAACGAAATGACTCCAGAGCACTTAAAAAACCGCTTGCAACGAAATGACTCCAGAGCACTTAAAAACCCGCTTGCAACGAAATGACTCCAGAGCACTTAAACACCCGCTTGCCAGGAAATGACTCCAGAGCACTTAAAAACCCGCTTGCAACGAAATGACTCCAGAGCACTTAAAAACCCGCTTGCAACGAAATGACTCCAGAGTACTTAAAAACCCGCTTGCAACGAAACGACTCCAGAGCACTTAAAAAACCCGCTTCCATTGAAATGTCTGAGAAGTATGTAAAAACCCGCTTGCAATGAAATGACTCCAGAGCACGTAAAAACCCGCTTGCAACGAAATGACTCCAGAGCACTTAAAAACCCGCTTGCAACGAAATGACTCCAGAGCACTTACAAACCCGCTTGCAACGAAATGACTCCAGAGCACTTAAAAACCCGCCTGCAACGAAATGACTCCAGAGCACTTAAAAACCCGCTTGCAACGAAATGACTCCAGAACACTTAAAAACCCGCTTGCAACGAAATGACTCCAGAGAACTTAATAACCCGCTTACAACGAAATGCCTTCAGAGCACTTAAAAACCCGCTTGCAACGAAATGACTCCAGAGCACTTAAAAACCCGCTTGAAACGAAATGACTCCAGAACACTTAAAAACCCGCTTGCAACGAAATGACTCCAGAACACTTAAAAACCCGCTTGCAACGAAATGACTCCAGAGCACTTAAAAACCCGCTTGCAACGAAATGACTCCAGAACACTTAAAAACCCGCTTGCAACGAAATGACTCCAGAGCACTTAAAAACCCGCTTGCAACGAAATGACTCCAGAGCACTTAAACACCCGCTTGCAACGAAATGACTCCAGAGCACTTAAAAACCCGCTTGCAACGAAATGACTCCAGAGCACTTAAAAACCCGCTTGCAACGAAATGACTCCAGAGGACTTAAAAACCCGATTGCAACGAAATGACTCCAGAGCACTTAAAAAACCCGCTTCCATTGAAATGTCTGAGAAGTATGTAAAAACCCGCTTGCAATGAAATGACTCCAGAGCACGTAAAAACCCGCTTGCAACGAAATGACTCCAGAGCACTTAAAAACCCGCTTGCAACGAAATGACTCCAGAGCACTTAAAAACCCGCTTGCAACGAAATGACTCCAGAACACTTAAAAACCCGCTTGCAACGAAATGACTCCAGAGAACTTAAAAACCCGCTTGCAACGAAATGACTCCAGAGCACTTAAAAACCCGCTTGCAACGAAACGACTCCAGAGCACTTAAAAAACCCGCTTCCATTGAAATGTCTGAGAAGTATGTAAAAACCCGCTTGCAATGAAATGACTCCAGAGCACTTAAACACCCGCTTGCAACGAAATGACTCCAGAACACTTAAAAACCCGCTTGCAACGAAATGACTCCAGAGCACTTAAAAACCCGCTGGCAAAGAAATGACTCCAGAGCACTTAAAAACCCGCTTGCAACGAAATGACTCCAGAACACTTAAAAACCCGCTTGCAACGAAATGACTCCAGAGCACTTAAAAACCCGCTTGCAACGAAATGACTCCAGAGCATTAAACACCCGCTTGCAACGAAATGACTCCAGAGCACTTAAAAACCCGCTTGCAATGAAATGACTCCAGAGCACTTAAAAACCCGCTTGCAACGAAATGACTCCAGAACACGTAAAAACCCGCTTACAACCAAATGCCTCCAGAGCACTTAAAAACGCGCTTGCAACGAAATGACTCCAGAGCACTTAAAAACCCGCTTGCAACGAAATGACTCCAGAGTACTTAAAAACCCGCTTGCAACGAAAGGCCTACAGAGCACTTAAACACCCGCTTGCAACGAAATGACTCCAGAGCACTTAAAAACCCGATTGCAACGAAATGACTCCAGAGCACTTAAAAACCCGCTTGCAACGAAATGACTCCAGAGCACTTAAAAACCCGCTTGCAACGAAATGACTCCAGAGTACTTAAAAACCCGCTTGCAACGAAAGGCCTACAGAGCACTTAAACACCCGCTTGCAACGAAATGACTCCAGAGCACTTAAAAACCCGATTGCAACGAAATGACTCCAGAGCACTTAAAAACCCGCCTGCAACGAAATGACTCCAGAGCACTTAAAAACCCGCTTGCAACGAAATGACTCCAGAACACTTAAAAACCCGCTTGCAACGAAATGACTCCAGAGAACTTAATAACCCGCTTACAACGAAATGCCTTCAAAGCACTTAAAAACCCGCTTGCAACGAAATGACTCCAGAGCACTTAAAAACCCGCTTGCAACGAAATGACTCCAGAACACTTAAAAACCCGCTTGCAACGAAATGACTCCAGAACACTTAAAAACCCGCTTGCAACGAAATGACTCCAGAGCACTTAAAAACCCGCTTGCAACGAAATGACTCCAGAGCACTTAAAAACCCGCTTGCAACGAAATGACTCCAGAGCACTTAAAAACCCGCTTGCAACGAAATGACTCCAGAGCACTTAAACACCCGCTTGCAACGAAATGACTCCAGAGCACTTAAAAACCCGCTTGCAACGAAATGACTCCAGAGCACTTAAAAACCCGCTTGCAACGAAATGACTTCAGAGTACTTAAAAACCCGCTTGCAACGAAATGACTCCAGAGCACTTAAAAAACCCGCTTCCATTGAAATGTCTGAGAAGTATGTAAAAACCCGCTTGCAATGAAATGACTCCAGAGCACGTAAAAATCCGCTTGCAACGAAATGACTCCAGAGCACTTAAAAACCCGCTTGCAACGAAATGACTCCAGAGCACTTAAAAACCCGCTTGCAACGAAATGACTCGGGAACACTTAAAAACCCGCTTGCAACGAAATGACTCCAGAGAACTTAAAAACCCGCTTGCAACGAAATGACTCCAGAGCACTTAAAAACCCGCTTGCAACGAAACGACTCCAGAGCACTTAAAAAACCCGCTTCCATTGAAATGTCTGAGAAGTATGTAAAAACCCGCTTGCAATGAAATGACTCCAGAGCACGTAAAAACCCGCTTGCAACGAAATGACTCCAGAGCACTTAAAAACCCGCTTGCAACGAAATGACTCCAGAGCACTTACAAACCCGCTTGCAACGAAATGACTCCAGAGCACTTAAAAACCCGCCTGCAACGAAATGACTCCAGAGCACTTAAAAACCCGCTTGCAACGAAATGACTCCAGAACACTTAAAAACCCGCTTGCAACGAAATGACTCCAGAGAACTTAATAACCCGCTTACAACGAAATGCCTTCAAAGCACTTAAAAACCCGCTTGCAACGAAATGACTCCAGAGCACTTAAAAACCCGCTTGCAACGAAATGACTCCAGAACACTTAAAAACCCGCTTGCAACGAAATGACTCCAGAACACTTAAAAACCCGCTTGCAACGAAATGACTCCAGAGCACTTAAAAACCCGCTTGCAACGAAATGACTCCAGAACACTTAAAAACCCGCTTGCAACGAAATGACTCCAGAGCACTTAAAAACCCGCTTGCAACGAAATGACTCCAGAACACTTAAAAACCCGCTTGCAACGAAATGACTCCAGAGCACTTAAAAACCCGCTTGCAACGAAATGACTCCAGAGCACTTAAAAACCCGCTTGCAACGAAATGACTCCAGAGTACTTAAAAACCCGCTTGCAACGAAATGACTCCAGAGCACTTAAAAAACCCGCTTCCATTGAAATGTCTGAGAAGTATGTAAAAACCCGCTTGCAATGAAATGACTCCAGAGCACGTAAAAACCCGCTTGCAACGAAATGACTCCAGAGCACTTAAAAACAAGCTTGCAACGAAATGACTCCAGAGCACTTAAAAACCCGCTTGCAACGAAATGACTCCAGAACACTTAAAAACCCGCTTGCAACGAAATGACTCCAGAGAACTTAATAACCCGCTTACAACGAAATGCCTTCAGAGCACTTAAAAACCCGCTTGCAACGAAATGACTCCAGAGCACTTAAAAACCCGCTTGCAACGAAATGACTCCAGAGCACTTAAAAACCCGCTTCCATTGAAATGTCTGAGAAGTATGTAAAAACCCGCTTGCAACGAAATGACTCCAGAACACTTAAAATCCCGCTTGCAACGAAATGACTCCAGAGCACTTAAAAACCCGCTTACAACGAAATGCCTTCAGAGCACTTAAAAACCCGCTTGCAACGAAATGACTCCAGAACACTTAAAAACCCGCTTGCAACGAAATGACTCCAGAGCACTTAAAAACCCGCTTGCAACGAAATGACTCCAGAGCACTTAAAAACCCGCTTGCAACGAAATGACTCCAGAACACTTAAAAACCCGCTTGCAACGAAATGACTCCAGAGAACTTAATAACCCGCTTACAACGCAATGCCTTCAGAGCACTTAAAAACCCGCTTGCAACGAAATGACTCCAGAGCACTTAAAAACCCGCTTGCAACGAAATGACTCCAGAGTACTTAAAAACCCGCTTGCAACAAAATGACTCCAGAGCACTTAAAAACCCGCTTGCAACGAAATGACTCCAGAGCACTTACAAACCCGCTTGCAACGAAATGACTCCAGAGCACTTAAAAACCCGCCTGCAACGAAATGACTCCAGAGCACTTAAAAACCCGCTTGCAACGAAATGACTCCAGAACAATTAAAAACCCGCTTGCAACGAAATGACTCCAGAGCACTTAAAAACCCGCTAGCAACGAAATGACTCCAGAGCACTTAAAAACCCGCTTGCAACGAAATGACTCCAGAGCACTTAAAAACCCGCTTGCAATGAAATGACTCCAGAGCACTTAAAAACCCGCTTGCAACGAAATGACTCCAGAACACTTAAAAACCCGCTTGCAACGAAATGACTCCAGAACACTTAAAAACCCGCTTGCAACGAAATGACTCCAGAGCACTTAAAAACCCGCTTGCAACGAAATGACTCCAGAGCACTTAAAAACCCGCTTGCAACGAAATGACTCCAGAGCACTTAAAAACCCGCTTGCAACGAAATGACTCCAGAGTACTTAAAAACCCGCTTGCAACGAAATGACTCCAGAGCACTTAAAAACCCGCTTGCAACGAAATGACTCCAGAACACTTAAAAACCCGCTTGCAACGAAATGACTCCAGAACACTTAAAAACCCGCTTGCAACGAAATGACTCCAGAGCACTTAAACACCCGCTTGCAACGAAATGACTCCAGAGCACTTAAAAACCCGCTTGCAACGAAATGACTCCAGAGCACTTAAAAACCCGCTTGCAACGAAATGACTCCAGAGTACTTAAAAACCCGCTTGCAACGAAATGACTCCAGAGCACTTAAAAAACCCGCTTCCATTGAAATGTCTGAGAAGTATGTAAAAACCCGCTTGCAATGAAATGACTCCAGAGCACGTAAAAACCCGCTTGCAACGAAATGACTCCAGAGCACTTAAAAACCCGCTTGCAACGAAATGACTCCAGAGCACTTAAAAACCCGCTTGCAACGAAATGACTCCAGAGCACTTAAAAACCCGCTTGCAACGAAATGACTCCAGAGAACTTAATAACCCGCTTACAACGAAATGCCTTCAGAGCACTTAAAAACCCGCTTGCAACGAAATGACTCCAGAGCACTTAAAAACCCGCTTGCAACGAAATGACTCCAGAGCACTTAAAAACCCGCCTGCAACGAAATGACTCCAGAGCACTTAAAAACCCGCTTGCAACAAAATGACTCCAGAGCACTTAAAAATCCGCTTGCAACGAAATGACTGCAGAGCACTTAAAAACCCGCTTGCAACGAAATGACTCCAGAACACTTAAAAACCCGCTTGCAACGAAATGACTCCAGAGCACTTAAAAACCCGCTTGCAACGAAATGACTCCAGAGCACTTAAAAACCCGCTTGCAACGAAATGACTCCAGAACACTTAAAAACCCGCTTGCAACGAAATGACTCCAGAGCACTTAAAAACCCGCTTGCAACGAAATGACTCCAGAGCACTTAAAAACCCGCTTGCAACGAAATGACTCCAGAGCACTTAAAAACCCGCTTGCAACGAAATGACTCCAGAGCACTTAAAAACCCGCTTGCAACGAAATGACTCCAGAGTACTTAAAAACCCGCTTGCAACGAAATGACTCCAGAGCACTTAAAAACCCGCTTGCAACGAAATGACTCCAGAGCACTTAAAAACCCGCTTGCAACGAAATGACTCCAGAGCACTTAAAAACCCGCTTGCAACGAAATGACTCCAGAGTACTTAAAAACCCGCTTGCAACGAAATGACTCCAGAGCACTTAAAAAACCCGCTTCCATTGAAATGTCTGAGAAGTATGTAAAAACCCGCTTGCAACGAAATGACTCCAGAACACTTAAAATCCCGCTTGCAACGAAATGACTCCAGAGCACTTAAAAACCCGCTTACAACGAAATGCCTTCAGAGCACTTAAAAACCCGCTTGCAACGAAATGACTCCAGAGAACTTCATAACCCGCTTACAACGCAATGCCTTCAGAGCACTTAAAAACCCGCTTGCAACGAAATGACTCCAGAGCACTTAAAAACCCGCTTGGAACGAAATGACTCCAGAGTACTTAAAAACCCGCTTGCAACAAAATGACTCCAGAGCACTTAAAAACCCGCTTTCAACGAAATGACTCCAGAGCACTTAAAAACCCGCTTGCAACGAAATGACTCCAGAACACTTAAAAACCCGCTTGCAACGAAATGACTCCAGAGCACTTAAAAACCCGCTGGCAAAGAAATGACTCCAGAGCACTTAAAAACCCGCTTGCAACGAAATGACTCCAGAACACTTAAAAACCCGCTTGCAACGAAATGACTCCAGAGCACTTAAAAACCCGCTTGCAACGAAATGACTCCAGAGCATTAAACACCCGCTTGCAACGAAATGACTCCAGAGCACTTAAAAACCCGCTTGCAATGAAATGACTCCAGAGCACTTAAAAACCCGCTTGCAACGAAATGACTCCAGAACACGTAAAAACCCGCTTACAACCAAATGCCTCCAGAGCACTTAAAAACGCGCTTGCAACGAAATGACTCCAGAGCACTTAAAAACCCGCTTGCAACGAAATGACTCCAGAGTACTTAAAAACCCGCTTGCAACGAAAGGCCTACAGAGCACTTAAAAAACCCGCTTCCAGTGAAATGTCTGAGAAGTATATAAAAACCCGCTTGCAACGAAATGACTCCAGAACGCGTAAAAACCCGCTTGCAATGAAATGACTCCAGAGCATTTAAAAACCCGCTTACAACGAAATGTCTCCAGAGCACTTAAAAACCCGCTTGCAACGAAATGACTCCAGAGCACTTAAAAACCCGCTTGCAATGAAATGACTCCAGAGCACTTAAAAACCCGCTTGCAACGAAATGACTCCAGAGCACTTAAAAACCCGCTTGCAACGAAATGACTCCAGAGCACTTAAAAACCCGCTTGCAACGAAATGACTCCAGAGCACTTAAAAAACCGCTTGCAACGAAATGACTCCAGAGCACTTAAAAACCCGCTTGCAACGAAATGACTCCAGAGCACTTAAAAAACCGCTTGCAACGAAATGACTCCAGAGCACTTAAACACCCGCTTGCAACGAAATGACTCCAGAGCACTTAAAAACCCGCTTGCAACGAAATGACTCCAGAGCACTTAAACACCCGCTTGCAACGAAATGACTCCAGAGCACTTAAAAACCCGCTTGCAACGAAATGACTCCAGAGCACTTAAAAACCCGCTTGCAACGAAATGACTCCAGAGTACTTAAAAACCCGCTTGCAACGAAACGACTCCAGAGCACTTAAAAAACCCGCTTCCATTGAAATGTCTGAGAAGTATGTAAAAACCCGCTTGCAATGAAATGACTCCAGAGCACGTAAAAACCCGCTTGCAACGAAATGACTCCAGAGCACTTAAAAACCCGCTTGCAACGAAATGACTCCAGAGCACTTAAAAACCCGCCTGCAACGAAATGACTCCAGAGCACTTAAAAACCCGCTTGCAACGAAATGACTCCAGAACACTTAAAAACCCGCTTGCAACGAAATGACTCCAGAGAACTTAATAACCCGCTTACAACGAAATGCCTTCAAAGCACTTAAAAACCCGCTTGCAACGAAATGACTCCAGAGCACTTAAAAACCCGCTTGCAACGAAATGACTCCAGAACACTTAAAAACCCGCTTGCAACGAAATGACTCCAGAACACTTAAAAACCCGCTTGCAACGAAATGACTCCAGAGCACTTAAAAACCCGCTTGCAACGAAATGACTCCAGAACACTTAAAAACCCCCTTGCAACGAAATGACTCCAGAGCACTTAAAAACCCGCTTGCAACGAAATGACTCTAGAGCACTTAAAAACCCGCTTGCAACGAAATGACTCCAGAACACTTAAAAACCCACTTGCAACGAAATGACTCCAGAGAACTTATTAACCCGCTTACAACGAAATGCCTTCAGAGCACTTAAAAACCCGCTTGCAACGAAATGACTCCAGAGCACTTAAAAACCCGCTTGCAACGAAAGGCCTACAGAGCACTTAAAAAACCCGCTTCCAGTGAAATGTCTGAGAAGTATGTAAAAACTCGCTTGCAAGGAAATGACTCCAGAACACGTAAAAACCCGCTTGCAACGAAATGACTCCAGAGCACTTAAAAACCCGCTTACAACGAAATGCCTCCAGAGCACTTAAAAACCCGCTTGCAACGAAATGACTCCAGAGCACTTAAAAACCCGCTTGCAACGAAATGACTCCAGAGCACTTAAAAACCCGCTTACAATGAAATGCCTTCAGAGCACTTAAAAACCCGCTTGCAACGAAATGAATCCCGAGCACTTAAAAACCCGCTTGCAACGAAATGACTCCAGAGCACTTAAACACCCGCGTGCAACGAAATGACTCCAGAGCACTTAAAAACCCGCTAGCAACGAAATGACTCCAGAGCACTTAAAAACCCGCTTGCAACGAAATGACTCCAGAGCACTTAAAAACCCGCTTGCAATGAAATGACTCCAGAGCACTTAAAAACCCGCTTGCAACGAAATGACTCCAGAGCACTTAAAAACCCGCTTGCAACGAAATGATTCCAGAGCACTTAAAAACCCGCTTGCAACGAAATGAGTCCAGAACACTTAAAAACCCGCTTGCAACGAAATGAGTCCAGAGCACTTAAAAACCCGCTTGCAACGAAATGACTCCAGAGCACTTAAACACCCGCTTGCAACGAAATGACTCCAGAGCACTTAAAAACCCGCTAGCAACGAAATGACTCCAGAGCACTTAAAAACCCGCTTGCAACGAAATGACTCCAGAGTACTTAAAAACCCGCTTGCAACGAAATGACTGCAGAGCACTTAAAAAACCCGCTTCCAGTGAAATGTCTGAGAAGTATGTAAAAACCCGCTTTCAACGAAATGACTCCAGAGCACTTAAAAACCCGCTTGCAACGAAATGACTCCAGAGCACTTAAAAACCCGCTTGCATCGAAATGACTCCAGAGCACTTAAAAACCCGCTTGCAACGAAATGACTCCAGAGCACTTAAAAACCCGCTTGCAACGAAATGACTCCAGAGCACTTAAAAACCCGCTTGCAACGAAATGACTCCAGAGCACTTAAAAACCCGCTTGCAACGAAATGACTCCAGAGCATTTAAAAACCCGCTTGCAACGAAATGACTCCAGAGCACTTAAAATCCCGCTTGCAACGAAATGACTCCAGAGCACTTAAAAACCCGCTTGCAACGAAATGACTCCAGAACACTTAATAACCCGCTTGCAACGAAATGACTCCAGAGCACTTAAAAACCCGCTTGCAACGAAATGACTCCAGAGCACTTAAAAACCCGCTTGCAACGAAATGACTCCAGAGCACTTAAAAACCCGCTTGCAACGAAATGACTCCAGAGCACTTAAAAACCCGCTTGCAACGAAATGACTCCAGAGCACTTAAAAACCCGCTTGCAACGAAATGACTCCTGAGCACTTAAAAACCCGCTTGCAACGAAATGACTCCAGAGCACTTAAAAACCCGCTTGCAACGAAATGACTCCAGAGCACTTAAAAACCCGCTTGCAACGAAATGACTCCAGAGCAATTAAAAACCCGCTTGCAACGAAATGACTCCAGAGCACTTAAAAACCCGCTTGCAACGAAATGACTCCAGAACACTTAAAAACCCGCTTGCAACTAAATGACTCCAGAGCACTTAAAAACCCGCTTGCAACGAAATGACTCCAGAGCACTGAAAAACACGCTTACAACGAAATGCCTTCAGAGCACTTAAAAACCCCCTTGCAACGAAATGACTCCAGAGCACTTAAAAACCCGCTTGCAACGAAATGACTCCAGAGCACTTAAAAACCCGCTTGCAACGAAATGACTCCAGAACACTTAAAAACCCGCTTGCAACGAAATGACTCCAGAGCACTTAAAAACCCGCTTGCAACGAAATGACTCTAGAGCACTTAAAAACCCGCTTGCAACGAAATGACTCCAGAACACTTAAAAACCCGCTTGCAACGAAATGACTCCAGAGAACTTAATAACCCGCTTACAACGAAATGCCTTCAGAGCACTTAAAAACCCGCTTGCAACGAAATGACTCCAGAGCACTTAAAAACCCGCTTGCAACGAAAGGCCTACAGAGCACTTAAAAAACCCGCTTCCAGTGAAATGTCTGAGAAGTATGTAAAAACTCGCTTGCAAGGAAATGACTCCAGAACACGTAAAAACCCGCTTGAAACGAAATGACTCCAGAGCACTTAAAAACCCGCTTACAACGAAATGCCTCCAGAGCACTTAAAAACCCGCTTGCAACGAAATGACTCCAGAGCACTTAAAAACCCGCTTGCAACGAAATGACTCCAGAGCACTTAAAAACCCGCTTGCAACGAAATGACTCCAGAGCACTTAAAAACCCGCTTGCAACGAAATGACTCCAGAACACTTAAAAACCCGCTTGCAACGAAATGACTCCAGAGCACTTAAAAACCCGCTTGCAACGAAATGCCTCTAGAGCACCTAAAAACCCGCTTGCAACGAAATGACTCCAGAACACTTAAAAACCCGCTTGCAACGAAATGACTCCAGAGAACTTAATAACCCGCTTACAACGAAATGCCTTCAGAGCACTTAAAAACCCGCTTGCAACGAAATGACTCCAGGGCACTTAAAAACCCGCTTGCAACGAAAGGCCTACAGAGCACTTAAAAAACCCGCTTCCAGTGAAATGTCTGAGAAGTATGTAAAAACTCGCTTGCAAGGAAATGACTCCAGAGCACGTAAAAACCCGCTTGCAACGAAATGATTCCAGAGCACTGAAAAACCCGCTTACAATGAAATGCCTTCAGAGCACTTAAAAACCCGCTTGCAACGAAATGACTCCAGAGCACTTAAAAACCCGCTTGCAACGAAATGACTCCAGAGCACTTAAACACCCGCGTGCAACGAAATAAACCAGAGCACTTAAAAACCCGCTAGCAACGAAATGACTCCAGAGCACTTAAAAACCCGCTTGCAACGAAATGACTCCAGAGCACTTAAAAACCCGCTTGCAATGAAATGACTCCAGAGCACTTAAAAACCCGCTTGCAACGAAATGACTCCAGAGCACTTAAAAACCCGCTTGCAACGAAATGATTCCAGAGCACTTAAAAACCCGCTTGCAACGAAATGAGTCCAGAACACTTAAAAACCCGCTTGCAACGAAATGAGTCCAGAGCACTTAAAAACCCGCTTGCAACAAAATGACTCCAGAGCACTTAAACACCCGCTTGCAACGAAATGACTCCAGAGCACTTAAAAACCCGCTAGCAACGAAATGACTCCAGAGCACTTAAAAACCCGCTTGCAACGAAATGACTCCAGAGTACTTAAAAACCCGCTTGCAACGAAATGACTGCAGAGCACTTAAAAAACCCACTTCCAGTGAAATGTCTGAGAAGTATGTAAAAACCCGCTTTCAACGAAATGACTCCAGAGCACTTAAAAACCCGCTTGCAACGAAATGACTCCAGAGCACTTAAAAACCCGCTTGCATCGAAATGACTCCAGAGCACTTAAAAACCCGCTTGCAACGAAATGACTCCAGAGCACTTAAAAACCCGCTTGCAACGAAATGACTCCAGAGCACTTAAAAACCCGCTTGCAACGAAATGACTCCAGAGCACTTAAAAACCCGCTTGCAACGAAATGACTCCAGAGCACTACAAAAACCCGCTTGCAACGGAATGACTCCAGAGCATTTAAAAACCCGCTTGCAACGAAATGACTCCAGAGCACTTAATAACCCGCTTGCAACGAAATGACTCCAGAGCACTTAAAAACCCGCTTGCAACGAAATGACTCCAGAACACTTAATAACCCGCTTGCAAAGAAATGACTCCAGAGCACTTAAAAACCCGCTTGCAACGAAATGACTCCAGAGCACTTAAAAACCCGCTTGCAACGAAATGACTCCAGAACACTTAAAAACCCGCTTGCAACGAAATGACTCCAGAGCACTTAAAAACCCGCTTGCAACGAAATGACTCTAGAGCACTTAAAAACCCGCTTGCAACGAAATGACTCCAGAACACTTAAAAACCCGCTTGCAACGAAATGACTCCAGAGAACTTAATAACCCGCTTACAACGAAATGCCTTCAGAGCACTTAAAAACCCGCTTGCAACGAAATGACTCCAGAGCACTTAAAAACCCGCTTGCAACGAAAGGCCTACAGAGCACTTAAAAAACCCGCTTCCAGTGAAATGTCTGAGAAGTATGTAAAAACTCGCTTGCAAGGAAATGACTCCAGAACACGTAAAAACCTGCTTGCAACGAAATGACTCCAGAGCACTTAAAAACCCGCTTACAACGAAATGCCTCCAGAGCACTTAAAAACCCGCTTGCAACGAAATGACTCCAGAGCACTTAAAAACCCGCTTGCAACGAAATGACTCCAGAGCACTTAAAAACCCGCTTGCAACGAAATGACTCCAGAGCACTTAAAAACCCGCTTGCAACGAAATGACTCCAGAACACTTAAAAACCCGCTTGCAACGAAATGACTCCAGAGCACTTAAAAACCCGCTTGCAACGAAATGACTCTAGAGCACCTAAAAACCCGCTTGCAACGAAATGACTCCAGAACACTTAAAAACCCGCTTGCAACGAAATGACTCCAGAGAACTTAATAACCCGCTTACAACGAAATGCCTTCAGAGCACTTAAAAACCCGCTTGCAACGAAATGACTCCAGAGCACTTAAACACCCGCTTGCAACGAAATGACTCCAGAGCACTTAAAAACCCGCTAGCAACGAAATGACTCCAGAGCACTTAAAAACCCGCTTGCAACGAAATGACTCCAGAGCACTTAAAAACCCGCTTGCAACGAAATGACTCCAGAGCACTTAAAAACCCGCTTGCAACGAAATGACTCCAGAACACTTAAAAACCCGCTTGCAACGAAATGACTCCAGAGCACTTAAAAACCCGCTTGCAACGAAATGACTCTAGAGCACCTAAAAACCCGCTTGCAACGAAATGACTCCAGAACACTTAAAAACCCGCTTGCAACGAAATGACTCCAGAGAACTTAATAACCCGCTTACAACGAAATGCCTTCAGAGCACTTAAAAACCCGCTTGCAACGAAATGACTCCAGAGCACTTAAACACCCGCTTGCAACGAAATGACTCCAGAGCACTTAAAAACCCGCTAGCAACGAAATGACTCCAGAGCACTTAAAAACCCGCTTGCAACGAAATGACTCCAGAACACTTAAAAACCCGCTTGCAACGAAATGACTCCAGAGAACTTAATAACCCGCTTACAACGAAATGCCTCCAGAGCACTTAAAAACCCGCTTGCAACGAAATGACTCCAGAGCACTTAAAAACCCGCTTGCAACGAAATGACTCCAGAGCACTTAAAAACCCGCTTGCAACGAAATGACTCCAGAACACTTAAAAACCCGCTTGCAACGAAATGACTCCAGAGAACTTAATAACCCGCTTACAACGAAATGCCTCCAGAGCACTTAAAAACCCGCTTGCAACGAAATGACTCCAGAGCACTTAAAAACCCGCTTGCAACGAAATGACTCCAGAGCACTTAAAAACCCGCCTGCAACGAAATGACTCCAGAGCACTTAAAAACCCGCTTGCAACAAAATGACTCCAGAGCACTTAAAAATCCGCTTGCAACGAAATGACTCCAGAGCACTTAAAAACCCGCTTGCAACGAAATGACTCCAGAACACTTAAAAACCCGCTTGCAACGAAATGACTCCAGAGCACTTAAAAACCCGCTTGCAACGAAATGACTCCAGAGCACTTAAAAACCCGCTTGCAACGAAATGACTCCAGAACACTTAAAAACCCGCTTGCAACGAAATGACTCCAGAGCACTTAAAAACCCGCTTGCAACGAAATGACTCCAGAGCACTTAAAAACCCGCTTGCAATGAAATGACTCCAGAGCACTTAAAAACCCGCTTGCAACGAAATGACTCCAGAGCACTTAAAAACCCGCTTGCAACGAAATGACTCCAGAGTACTTAAAAACCCGCTTGCAACGAAATGACTCCAGAGCACTTAAAAACCCGCTTGCAACGAAATGACTCCAGAACACTTAAAAACCCGCTTGCAACGAAATGACTCCAGAGCACTTAAAAACCCGCTTGCAACGAAATGACTCCAGAGCACTTAAAAAACCGCTTGCAACGAAATGACTCCAGAGCACTTAAAAACCCGCTTGCAACGAAATGACTCCAGAGCACTTAAACACCCGCTTGCCAGGAAATGACTCCAGAGCACTTAAAAACCCGCTTGCAACGAAATGACTCCAGAGCACTTAAAAACCCGCTTGCAACGAAATGACTCCAGAGTACTTAAAAACCCGCTTGCAACGAAACGACTCCAGAGCACTTAAAAAACCCGCTTCCATTGAAATGTCTGAGAAGTATGTAAAAACCCGCTTGCAATGAAATGACTCCAGAGCACGTAAAAACCCGCTTGCAACGAAATGACTCCAGAGCACTTAAAAACCCGCTTGCAACGAAATGACTCCAGAGCACTTACAAACCCGCTTGCAACGAAATGACTCCAGAGCACTTAAAAACCCGCCTGCAACGAAATGACTCCAGAGCACTTAAAAACCCGCTTGCAACGAAATGACTCCAGAACACTTAAAAACCCGCTTGCAACGAAATGACTCCAGAGAACTTAATAACCCGCTTACAACGAAATGCCTTCAGAGCACTTAAAAACCCGCTTGCAACGAAATGACTCCAGAGCACTTAAAAACCCGCTTGAAACGAAATGACTCCAGAACACTTAAAAACCCGCTTGCAACGAAATGACTCCAGAACACTTAAAAACCCGCTTGCAACGAAATGACTCCAGAGCACTTAAAAACCCGCTTGCAACGAAATGACTCCAGAACACTTAAAAACCCGCTTGCAACGAAATGACTCCAGAGCACTTAAAAACCCGCTTGCAACGAAATGACTCCAGAGCACTTAAACACCCGCTTGCAACGAAATGACTCCAGAGCACTTAAAAACCCGCTTGCAACGAAATGACTCCAGAGCACTTAAAAACCCGCTTGCAACGAAATGACTCCAGAGTACTTAAAAACCCGCTTGCAACGAAATGACTCCAGAGCACTTAAAAAACCCGCTTCCATTGAAATGTCTGAGAAGTATGTAAAAACCCGCTTGCAATGAAATGACTCCAGAGCACGTAAAAACCCGCTTGCAACGAAATGACTCCAGAGCACTTAAAAACCCGCTTGCAACGAAATGACTCCAGAGCACTTAAAAACCCGCTTGCAACGAAATGACTCCAGAACACTTAAAAACCCGCTTGCAACGAAATGACTCCAGAGAACTTAAAAACCCGCTTGCAACGAAATGACTCCAGAGCACTTAAAAACCCGCTTGCAACGAAACGACTCCAGAGCACTTAAAAAACCCGCTTCCATTGAAATGTCTGAGAAGTATGTAAAAACCCGCTTGCAATGAAATGACTCCAGAGCACTTAAACACCCGCTTGCAACGAAATGACTCCAGAACACTTAAAAACCCGCTTGCAACGAAATGACTCCAGAGCACTTAAAAACCCGCTGGCAAAGAAATGACTCCAGAGCACTTAAAAACCCGCTTGCAACGAAATGACTCCAGAACACTTAAAAACCCGCTTGCAACGAAATGACTCCAGAGCACTTAAAAACCCGCTTGCAACGAAATGACTCCAGAGCATTAAACACCCGCTTGCAACGAAATGACTCCAGAGCACTTAAAAACCCGCTTGCAATGAAATGACTCCAGAGCACTTAAAAACCCGCTTGCAACGAAATGACTCCAGAACACGTAAAAACCCGCTTACAACCAAATGCCTCCAGAGCACTTAAAAACGCGCTTGCAACGAAATGACTCCAGAGCACTTAAAAACCCGCTTGCAACGAAATGACTCCAGAGTACTTAAAAACCCGCTTGCAACGAAAGGCCTACAGAGCACTTAAACACCCGCTTGCAACGAAATGACTCCAGAGCACTTAAAAACCCGATTGCAACGAAATGACTCCAGAGCACTTAAAAACCCGCTTGCAACGAAATGACTCCAGAGCACTTAAAAACCCGCTTGCAACGAAATGACTCCAGAGTACTTAAAAACCCGCTTGCAACGAAAGGCCTACAGAGCACTTAAACACCCGCTTGCAACGAAATGACTCCAGAGCACTTAAAAACCCGATTGCAACGAAATGACTCCAGAGCACTTAAAAACCCGCCTGCAACGAAATGACTCCAGAGCACTTAAAAACCCGCTTGCAACGAAATGACTCCAGAACACTTAAAAACCCGCTTGCAACGAAATGACTCCAGAGAACTTAATAACCCGCTTACAACGAAATGCCTTCAAAGCACTTAAAAACCCGCTTGCAACGAAATGACTCCAGAGCACTTAAAAACCCGCTTGCAACGAAATGACTCCAGAACACTTAAAAACCCGCTTGCAACGAAATGACTCCAGAACACTTAAAAACCCGCTTGCAACGAAATGACTCCAGAGCACTTAAAAACCCGCTTGCAACGAAATGACTCCAGAGCACTTAAAAACCCGCTTGCAACGAAATGACTCCAGAGCACTTAAAAACCCGCTTGCAACGAAATGACTCCAGAGCACTTAAACACCCGCTTGCAACGAAATGACTCCAGAGCACTTAAAAACCCGCTTGCAACGAAATGACTCCAGAGCACTTAAAAACCCGCTTGCAACGAAATGACTTCAGAGTACTTAAAAACCCGCTTGCAACGAAATGACTCCAGAGCACTTAAAAAACCCGCTTCCATTGAAATGTCTGAGAAGTATGTAAAAACCCGCTTGCAATGAAATGACTCCAGAGCACGTAAAAATCCGCTTGCAACGAAATGACTCCAGAGCACTTAAAAACCCGCTTGCAACGAAATGACTCCAGAGCACTTAAAAACCCGCTTGCAACGAAATGACTCCAGAACACTTAAAAACCCGCTTGCAACGAAATGACTCCAGAGAACTTAAAAACCCGCTTGCAACGAAATGACTCCAGAGCACTTAAAAACCCGCTTGCAACGAAACGACTCCAGAGCACTTAAAAAACCCGCTTCCATTGAAATGTCTGAGAAGTATGTAAAAACCCGCTTGCAATGAAATGACTCCAGAGCACGTAAAAACCCGCTTGCAACAAAATGACTCCAGAGCACTTAAAAACCCGCTTGCAACGAAATGACTCCAGAGCACTTACAAACCCGCTTGCAACGAAATGACTCCAGAGCACTTAAAAACCCGCCTGCAACGAAATGACTCCAGAGCACTTAAAAACCCGCTTGCAACGAAATGACTCCAGAACACTTAAAAACCCGCTTGCAACGAAATGACTCCAGAGAACTTAATAACCCGCTTACAACGAAATGCCTTCAAAGCACTTAAAAACCCGCTTGCAACGAAATGACTCCAGAGCACTTAAAAACCCGCTTGCAACGAAATGACTCCAGAACACTTAAAAACCCGCTTGCAACGAAATGACTCCAGAACACTTAAAAACCCGCTTGCAACGAAATGACTCCAGAGCACTTAAAAACCCGCTTGCAACGAAATGACTCCAGAACACTTAAAAACCCGCTTGCAACGAAATGACTCCAGAGCACTTAAAAACCCGCTTGCAACGAAATGACTCCAGAGCACTTAAACACCCGCTTGCAACGAAATGACTCCAGAGCACTTAAAAACCCGCTTGCAACGAAATGACTCCAGAGCACTTAAAAACCCGCTTGCAACGAAATGACTCCAGAGTACTTAAAAACCCGCTTGCAACGAAATGACTCCAGAGCACTTAAAAAACCCGCTTCCATTGAAATGTCTGAGAAGTATGTAAAAACCCGCTTGCAATGAAATGACTCCAGAGCACGTAAAAACCCGCTTGCAACGAAATGACTCCAGAGCACTTAAAAACAAGCTTGCAACGAAATGACTCCAGAGCACTTAAAAACCCGCTTGCAACGAAATGACTCCAGAACACTTAAAAACCCGCTTGCAACGAAATGACTCCAGAGAACTTAATAACCCGCTTACAACGAAATGCCTTCAGAGCACTTAAAAACCCGCTTGCAACGAAATGACTCCAGAGCACTTAAAAACCCGCTTGCAACGAAATGACTCCAGAGCACTTAAAAACCCGCTTCCATTGAAATGTCTGAGAAGTATGTAAAAACCCGCTTGCAACGAAATGACTCCAGAACACTTAAAATCCCGCTTGCAACGAAATGACTCCAGAGCACTTAAAAACCCGCTTACAACGAAATGCCTTCAGAGCACTTAAAAACCCGCTTGCAACGAAATGACTCCAGAACACTTAAAAACCCGCTTGCAACGAAATGACTCCAGAGCACTTAAAAACCCGCTTGCAACGAAATGACTCCAGAGCACTTAAAAACCCGCTTGCAACGAAATGACTCCAGAACACTTAAAAACCCGCTTGCAACGAAATGACTCCAGAGAACTTAATAACCCGCTTACAACGCAATGCCTTCAGAGCACTTAAAAACCCGCTTGCAACGAAATGACTCCAGAGCACTTAAAAACCCGCTTGCAACGAAATGACTCCAGAGTACTTAAAAACCCGCTTGCAACAAAATGACTCCAGAGCACTTAAAAACCCGCTTGCAACGAAATGACTCCAGAGCACTTACAAACCCGCTTGCAACGAAATGACTCCAGAGCACTTAAAAACCCGCCTGCAACGAAATGACTCCAGAGCACTTAAAAACCCGCTTGCAACGAAATGACTCCAGAACAATTAAAACCCGCTTGCAACGAAATGACTCCAGAGCACTTAAAAACCCGCTAGCAACGAAATGACTCCAGAGCACTTAAAAACCCGCTTGCAACGAAATGACTCCAGAGCACTTAAAAACCCGCTTGCAATGAAATGACTCCAGAGCACTTAAAAACCCGCTTGCAACGAAATGACTCCAGAACACTTAAAAACCCGCTTGCAACGAAATGACTCCAGAACACTTAAAAACCCGCTTGCAACGAAATGACTCCAGAGCACTTAAAAACCCGCTTGCAACGACATGACTCCAGAGCACTTAAAAACCCGCTTGCAACGAAATGACTCCAGAGCACTTAAAAACCCGCTTGCAACGAAATGACTCCAGAGTACTTAAAAACCCGCTTGCAACGAAATGACTCCAGAGCACTTAAAAACCCGCTTGCAACGAAATGACTCCAGAACACTTAAAAACCCGCTTGCAACGAAATGACTCCAGAGCACTTAAAAACCCGCTTGCAACGAAATGACTCCAGAGCACTTAAAAACCCGCTTGCAACGAAATGACTCCAGAGCACTTAAAAACCCGCTTGCAACGAAATGACTCCAGAGCACTTAAAAACCCGCTTGCAACGAAATGACTCCAGAGCACTTAAAAACCCGCTTGCAACGAAATGACTCCAGAGTACTTAAAAACCCGCTTGCAACGAAATGACTCCAGAGCACTTAAAAACCCGCTTGCAACGAAATGACTCCAGAGCACTTAAAAACCCGCTTGCAACGAAATGACTCCAGAGCACTTAAAAACCCGCTTGCAACGAAATGACTCCAGAGTACTTAAAAACCCGCTTGCAACGAAATGACTCCAGAGCACTTAAAAAACCCGCTTCCATTGAAATGTCTGAGAAGTATGTAAAAACCCGCTTGCAACGAAATGACTCCAGAACACTTAAAATCCCGCTTGCAACGAAATGACTCCAGAGCACTTAAAAACCCGCTTACAACGAAATGCCTTCAGAGCACTTAAAAACCCGCTTGCAACGAAATGACTCCAGAGAACTTCATAACCCGCTTACAACGCAATGCCTTCAGAGCACTTAAAAACCCGCTTGCAACGAAATGACTCCAGAGCACTTAAAAACCCGCTTGGAACGAAATGACTCCAGAGTACTTAAAAACCCGCTTGCAACAAAATGACTCCAGAGCACTTAAAAACCCGCTTTCAACGAAATGACTCCAGAGCACTTAAAAACCCGCTTGCAACGAAATGACTCCAGAACACTTAAAAACCCGCTTGCAACGAAATGACTCCAGAGCACTTAAAAACCCGCTGGCAAAGAAATGACTCCAGAGCACTTAAAAACCCGCTTGCAACGAAATGACTCCAGAACACTTAAAAACCCGCTTGCAACGAAATGACTCCAGAGCACTTAAAAACCCGCTTGCAACGAAATGACTCCAGAGCATTAAACACCCGCTTGCAACGAAATGACTCCAGAGCACTTAAAAACCCGCTTGCAATGAAATGACTCCAGAGCACTTAAAAACCCGCTTGCAACGAAATGACTCCAGAACACGTAAAAACCCGCTTACAACCAAATGCCTCCAGAGCACTTAAAAACGCGCTTGCAACGAAATGACTCCAGAGCACTTAAAAACCCGCTTGCAACGAAATGACTCCAGAGTACTTAAAAACCCGCTTGCAACGAAAGGCCTACAGAGCACTTAAAAAACCCGCTTCCAGTGAAATGTCTGAGAAGTATATAAAAACCCGCTTGCAACGAAATGACTCCAGAACGCGTAAAAACCCGCTTGCAATGAAATGACTCCAGAGCATTTAAAAACCCGCTTACAACGAAATGTCTCCAGAGCACTTAAAAACCCGCTTGCAACGAAATGACTCCAGAGCACTTAAAAACCCGCTTGCAATGAAATGACTCCAGAGCACTTAAAAACCCGCTTGCAACGAAATGACTCCAGAGCACTTAAAAACCCGCTTGCAACGAAATGACTCCAGAGCACTTAAAAACCCGCTTGCAACGAAATGACTCCAGAGCACTTAAAAAACCGCTTGCAACGAAATGACTCCAGAGCACTTAAAAACCCGCTTGCAACGAAATGACTCCAGAGCACTTAAAAAACCGCTTGCAACGAAATGACTCCAGAGCACTTAAAAACCCGCTTGCAACGAAATGACTCCAGAGCACTTAAAAACCCGCTTGCAACGAAATGACTCCAGAGCACTTAAACACCCGCTTGCAACGAAATGACTCCAGAGCACTTAAAAACCCGCTTGCAACGAAATGACTCCAGAGCACTTAAAAACCCGCTTGCAACGAAATGACTCCAGAGTACTTAAAAACCCGCTTGCAACGAAACGACTCCAGAGCACTTAAAAAACCCGCTTCCATTGAAATGTCTGAGAAGTATGTAAAAACCCGCTTGCAATGAAATGACTCCAGAGCACGTAAAAACCCGCTTGCAACGAAATGACTCCAGAGCACTTAAAAACCCGCTTGCAACGAAATGACTCCAGAGCACTTAAAAACCCGCCTGCAACGAAATGACTCCAGAGCACTTAAAAACCCGCTTGCAACGAAATGACTCCAGAACACTTAAAAACCCGCTTGCAACGAAATGACTCCAGAGAACTTAATAACCCGCTTACAACGAAATGCCTTCAAAGCACTTAAAAACCCGCTTGCAACGAAATGACTCCAGAGCACTTAAAAACCCGCTTGCAACGAAATGACTCCAGAACACTTAAAAACCCGCTTGCAACGAAATGACTCCAGAACACTTAAAAACCCGCTTGCAACGAAATGACTCCAGAGCACTTAAAAACCCGCTTGCAACGAAATGACTCCAGAACACTTAAAAACCCGCTTGCAACGAAATGACTCCAGAGCACTTAAAAACCCGCTTGCAACGAAATGACTCTAGAGCACTTAAAAACCCGCTTGCAACGAAATGACTCCAGAACACTTAAAAACCCACTTGCAACGAAATGACTCCAGAGAACTTATTAACCCGCTTACAACGAAATGCCTTCAGAGCACTTAAAAACCCGCTTGCAACGAAATGACTCCAGAGCACTTAAAAACCCGCTTGCAACGAAAGGCCTACAGAGCACTTAAAAAACCCGCTTCCAGTGAAATGTCTGAGAAGTATGTAAAAACTCGCTTGCAAGGAAATGACTCCAGAACACGTAAAAACCCGCTTGCAACGAAATGACTCCAGAGCACTTAAAAACCCGCTTACAACGAAATGCCTCCAGAGCACTTAAAAACCCGCTTGCAACGAAATGACTCCAGAGCACTTAAAAACCCGCTTGCAACGAAATGACTCCAGAGCACTTAAAAACCCGCGTGCAACGAAATAAACCAGAGCACTTAAAAACCCGCTAGCAACGAAATGACTCCAGAGCACTTAAAAACCCGCTTGCAACGAAATGACTCCAGAGCACTTAAAAACCCGCTTGCAACGAAATGACTCCAGAGCACTTAAAAACCCGCTTGCAACGAAATGATTCCAGAGCACTTAAAAACCCGCTTGCAACGAAATGAGTCCAGAACACTTAAAAACCCGCTTGCAACGAAATGAGTCCAGAGCACTTAAAAACCCGCTTGCAACAAAATGACTCCAGAGCACTTAAACACCCGCTTGCAACGAAATGACTCCAGAGCACTTAAAAACCCGCTAGCAACGAAATGACTCCAGAGCACTTAAAAACCCGCTTGCAACGAAATGACTCCAGAGTACTTAAAAACCCGCTTGCAACGAAATGACTGCAGAGCACTTAAAAAACCCACTTCCAGTGAAATGTCTGAGAAGTATGTAAAAACCCGCTTTCAACGAAATGACTCCAGAGCACTTAAAAACCCGCTTGCAACGAAATGACTCCAGAGCACTTAAAAACCCGCTTGCATCGAAATGACTCCAGAGCACTTAAAAACCCGCTTGCAACGAAATGACTCCAGAGCACTTAAAAACCCGCTTGCAACGAAATGACTCCAGAGCACTTAAAAACCCGCTTGCAACGAAATGACTCCAGAGCACTTAAAAACCCGCTTGCAACGAAATGACTCCAGAGCACTACAAAAACCCGCTTGCAACGGAATGACTCCAGAGCATTTAAAAACCCGCTTGCAACGAAATGACTCCAGAGCACTTAATAACCCGCTTGCAACGAAATGACTCCAGAGCACTTAAAAACCCGCTTGCAACGAAATGACTCCAGAACACTTAATAACCCGCTTGCAAAGAAATGACTCCAGAGCACTTAAAAACCCGCTTGCAACGAAATGACTCCAGAGCACTTAAAAACCCGCTTGCAACGAAATGACTCCAGAACACTTAAAAACCCGCTTGCAACGAAATGACTCCAGAGCACTTAAAAACCCGCTTGCAACGAAATGACTCTAGAGCACTTAAAAACCCGCTTGCAACGAAATGACTCCAGAACACTTAAAAACCCGCTTGCAACGAAATGACTCCAGAGAACTTAATAACCCGCTTACAGCGAAATGCCTTCAGAGCACTTAAAAACCCGCTTGCAACGAAATGACTCCAGAGCACTTAAAAACCCGCTTGCAACGAAAGGCCTACAGAGCACTTAAAAAACCCGCTTCCAGTGAAATGTCTGAGAAGTATGTAAAAACTCGCTTGCAAGGAAATGACTCCAGAACACGTAAAAACCTGCTTGCAACGAAATGACTCCAGAGCACTTAAAAACCCGCTTGCAACGAAATGCCTCCAGAGCACTTAAAAACCCGCTTGCAACGAAATGACTCCAGAGCACTTAAAAACCCGCTTGCAACGAAATGACTCCAGAGCACTTAAAAACCCGCTTGCAACGAAATGACTCCAGAGCACTTAAAAACCCGCTTGCAACGAAATGACTCCAGAACACTTAAAAACCCGCTTGCAACGAAATGACTCCAGAGCACTTAAAAACCCGCTTGCAACGAAATGACTCTAGAGCACCTAAAAACCCGCTTGCAACGAAATGACTCCAGAACACTTAAAAACCCGCTTGCAACGAAATGACTCCAGAGAACTTAATAACCCGCTTACAACGAAATGCCTTCAGAGCACTTAAAAACCCGCTTGCAACGAAATGACTCCAGAGCACTTAAACACCCGCTTGCAACGAAATGACTCCAGAGCACTTAAAAACCCGCTAGCAACGAAATGACTCCAGAGCACTTAAAAACCCGCTTGCAACGAAATGACTCCAGAGCACTTAAAAACCCGCTTGCAACGAAATGACTCCAGAGCACTTAAAAACCCGCTTGCAACGAAATGACTCCAGAACACTTAAAAACCCGCTTGCAACGAAATGACTCCAGAGCACTTAAAAACCCGCTTGCAACGAAATGACTCTAGAGCACCTAAAAACCCGCTTGCAACGAAATGACTCCAGAACACTTAAAAACCCGCTTGCAACGAAATGACTCCAGAGAACTTAATAACCCGCTTACAACGAAATGCCTTCAGAGCACTTAAAAACCCGCTTGCAACGAAATGACTCCAGAGCACTTAAACACCCGCTTGCAACGAAATGACTCCAGAGCACTTAAAAACCCGCTAGCAACGAAATGACTCCAGAGCACTTAAAAACCCGCTTGCAACGAAATGACTCCAGAGTACTTAAAAACCCGCTTGCAACGAAATGACTGGAGAGCACTTAAAAAACCCACTTCCAGTGAAATGTCTGAGAAGTATGTAAAAACCCGCTTTCAACGAAATGACTCCAGAGCACTTAAAAACCCGCTTGCAACGAAATGACTCCAGAGCACTTAAAAACCCGCTTGCATCGAAATGACTCCAGAGCACTTAAAAACCCGCTTGCAACGAAATGACTCCAGAGCACTTAAAAACCCGCTTGCAACGAAATGACTCCAGAGCACTTAAAAACCCGCTTGCAACGAAATGACTCCAGAGCACTTAAAAACCCGCTTGCAACGAAATGACTCCAGAGCATTTAAAAACCCGCTTGCAACGAAATGACTCCAGAGCACTTAAAATCCCGCTTGCAACGAAATGACTCCAGAGCACTTAAAAACCCGCTTGCAACGAAATGACTCCAGAACACTTAATAACCCGCTTGCAACGAAATGACTCCAGAGCACTTAAAAACCCGCTTGCAACGAAATGACTCCAGAGCACTTAAAAACCCGCTTGCAACGAAATGACTCCAGAGCACTTAAAAACCCGCTTGCAACGAAATGACTCCAGAGCACTTAAAAACCCGCTTGCAACGAAATGACTCCAGAGCACTTAAAAACCCGCTTGCAACGAAATGACTCCTGAGCACTTAAAAACCCGCTTGCAACGAAATGACTCCAGAGCACTTAAAAACCCGCTTGCAACGAAATGACTCCAGAGCACTTAAAAACCCGCTTGCAACGAAATGACTCCAGAGCAATTAAAAACCCGCTTGCAACGAAATGACTCCAGAGCACTTAAAAACCCGCTTGCAACGAAATGACTCCAGAACACTTAAAAACCCGCTTGCAACTAAATGACTCCAGAGCACTTAAAAACCCGCTTGCAACGAAATGACTCCAGAGCACTGAAAAACCCGCTTACAACGAAATGCCTTCAGAGCACTTAAAAACCCCCTTGCAACGAAATGACTCCAGAGCACTTAAAAACCCGCTTGCATCGAAATGACTCCAGAGCACTTAAAAACCCGCTTGCAACGAAATGACTCCAGAACACTTAAAAACCCGCTTGCAACGAAATGACTCCAGAGCACTTAAAAACCCGCTTGCAACGAAATGACTCTAGAGCACTTAAAGACCCGCTTGCAACGAAATGACTCCAGAACACTTAAAAACCCGCTTGCAACGAAATGACTCCAGAGAACTTAATAACCCGCTTACAACGAAATGCCTTCAGAGCACTTAAAAACCCGCTTGCAACGAAATGACTCCAGAGCACTTAAAAACCCGCTTGCAACGAAAGGCCTACAGAGCACTTAAAAAACCCGCTTCCAGTGAAATGTCTGAGAAGTATGTAAAAACTCGCTTGCAAGGAAATGACTCCAGAACACGTAAAAACCCGCTTGCAACGAAATGACTCCAGAGCACTTAAAAACCCGCTTACAACGAAATGCCTCCAGAGCACTTAAAAACCCGCTTGCAACGAAATGACTCCAGAGCACTTAAAAACCCGCTTGCAACGAAATGACTCCAGAGCACTTAAAAACCCGCTTGCAACGAAATGACTCCAGAGCACTTAAAAACCCGCTTGCAACGAAATGACTCCAGAACAATTAAAAACCCGCTTGCAACGAAATGACTCCAGAGCACTTAAAAACCCGCTTGCAACGAAATGACTCTAGAGCACCTAAAAACCCGCTTGCAACGAAATGACTCCAGAGCACTTAAAAACCCGCTTGCAACGAAATGACTCCAGAGAACTTAATAACCCGCTTACAACGAAATGCCTTCAGAGCACTTAAAAACCCGCTTGCAACGAAATGACTCCAGAGCACTTAAAAACCCGCTTGCAACGAAAGGCCTACAGAGCACTTAAAAAACCCGCTTCCAGTGAAATGTCTGAGAAGTATGTAAAAACTCGCTTGCAAGGAAATGACTCCAGAGCACGTAAAAACCCGCTTGCAACGAAATGACTCCAGAGCACTTAAAAACCCGCTTGCAATGAAATGACTCCAGAGCACTTAAAAACCCGCTTGCAACGAAATGACTCCAGAGCACTTAAAAACCCGCTTGCAACGAAATGATTCCAGAGCACTTAAAAACCCGCTTGCAACGAAATGACTCCAGAACACTTAAAAACCCGCTTGCAACGAAATGAGTCCAGAGCACTTAAAAACCCGCTTGCAACGAAATGACTCCAGAACACTTAAACACCCGCTTGCAACGAAATGACTCCAGAGCACTTAAAAACCCGCTAGCAACGAAATGACTCCAGAGCACTTAAAAACCCGCTTGCAACGAAATGACTCCAGAGTACTTAAAAACCCGCTTGCAACGAAATGACTGCAGAGCACTTAAAAAACCCACTTCCAGTGAAATGTCTGAGAAGTATGTAAAAACCCGCTTTCAACGAAATGACTCCAGAGCACTTAAAAACCCGCTTGCAACGAAATGACTCCAGAGCACTTAAAAACCCGCTTGCATCGAAATGACTCCAGAGCACTTAAAAACCCGCTTGCAACGAAATGACTCCAGAGCACTTAAAAACCCGCTTGCAACGAAATGACTCCAGAGCACTTAAAAACCCGCTTGCAACGAAATGACTCCAGAGCACTTAAAAACCCGCTTGCAACGAAATGACTCCAGAGCACTACAAAAACCCGCTTGCAACGGAATGACTCCAGAGCATTTAAAAACCCGCTTGCAACGAAATGACTCCAGAGCACTTAATAACCCGCTTGCAACGAAATGACTCCAGAGCACTTAAAAACCCGCTTGCAACGAAATGACTCCAGAACACTTAATAACCCGCTTGCAACGAAATGACTCCAGAGCACTTAAAAACCCGCTTGCAACGAAATGACTCCAGAGCACTTAAAAACCCGCTTGCAACGAAATGACTCCAGAACACTTAAAAACCCGCTTGCAACGAAATGACTCCAGAGCACTTAAAAACCCGCTTGCAACGAAATGACTCTAGAGCACTTAAAAACCCGCTTGCAACGAAATGACTCCAGAACACTTAAAAACCCGCTTGCAACGAAATGACTCCAGAGAACTTAATAACCCGCTTACAACGAAATGCCTTCAGAGCACTTAAAAACCCGCTTGCAACGAAATGACTCCAGAGCACTTAAAAACCCGCTTGCAACGAAAGGCCTACAGAGCACTTAAAAAACCCGCTTCCAGTGAAATGTCTGAGAAGTATGTAAAAAATCGCTTGCAAGGAAATGACTCCAGAACACGTAAAAACCCGCTTGCAACGAAATGACTCCAGAGCACTTAAAAACCCGCTTACAACGAAATGCCTCCAGAGCACTTAAAAACCCGCTTGCAACGAAATGACTCCAGAGCACTTAAAAACCCGCTTGCAACGAAATGACTCCAGAGCACTTAAAA
This sequence comes from Meriones unguiculatus, assembly GCF_030254825.1. Taxonomy (NCBI): domain Eukaryota; kingdom Metazoa; phylum Chordata; class Mammalia; order Rodentia; family Muridae; genus Meriones; species Meriones unguiculatus. The sequence goes on from NC_083367.1 coordinate 3,090,391, forward strand.
ACCCGCTTGCAACGAAATGACTCCAGAACACTTAAAAACCCGCTTGCAACGAAATGACTCCAGAGCACTTAAAAACCCGCTTGCAACGAAATGACTCTAGAGCACCTAAAAACCCGCTTGCAACGAAATGACTCCAGAACACTTAAAAATCCGCTTGCAACGAAATGACTCCAGAGAACTTAATAACCCGCTTACAACGAAATGCCTTCAGAGCACTTAAAAACCCGCTTGCAACGAAATGACTCCAGAGCACTTAAACACCCGCTTGCAACGAAATGACTCCAGAGCACTTAAAAACCCGCTAGCAACGAAATGACTCCAGAGCACTTAAAAACCCGCGTGCAACGAAATGACTCCAGAGTACTTAAAAACCCGCTTGCAACGAAATGACTGGAGAGCACTTAAAAAACCCACTTCCAGTGAAATGTCTGAGAAGTATGTAAAAACCCGCTTTCAACGAAATGACTCCAGAGCACTTAAAAACCCGCTTGCAACGAAATGACTCCAGAGCACTTAAAAACCCGCTTGCATCGAAATGACTCCAGAGCACTTAAAAACCCGCTTGCAACGAAATGACTCCAGAGCACTTAAAAACCCGCTTGCAACGAAATGACTCCAGAGCACTTAAAAACCCGCTTGCAACGAAATGACTCCAGAGCACTTAAAAACCCGCTTGCAACGAAATGACTCCAGAGCATTTAAAAACCCGCTTGCAACGAAATGACTCCAGAGCACTTAAAATCCCGCTTGCAACGAAATGACTCCAGAGCACTTAAAAACCCGCTTGCAACGAAATGACTCCAGAACACTTAATAACCCGCTTGCAACGAAATGACTCCAGAGCACTTAAAAACCCGCTTGCAACGAAATGACTCCAGAGCACTTAAAAACCCGCTTGCAACGAAATGACTCCAGAGCACTTAAAAACCCGCTTGCAACGAAATGACTCCAGAGCACTTAAAAACCCGCTTGCAACGAAATGACTCCAGAGCACTTAAAAACCCGCTTGCAACGAAATGACTCCTGAGCACTTAAAAACCCGCTTGCAACGAAATGACTCCAGAGCACTTAAAAACCCGCTTGCAACGAAATGACTCCAGAGCACTTAAAAACCCGCTTGCAACGAAATGACTCCAGAGCAATTAAAAACCCGCTTGCAACGAAATGACTCCAGAGCACTTAAAAACCCGCTTGCAACGAAATGACTCCAGAACACTTAAAAACCCGCTTGCAACGAAATGACTCCAGAGAACTTAATAACCCGCTTACAACGAAATGCCTTCAGAGCACTTAAAAACCCGCTTGCAACGAAAGGCCTACAGAGCACTTAAAAAACCCGCTTCCAGTGAAATGTCTGAGAAGTATGTAAAAACTCGCTTGCAAGGAAATGACTCCAGAACACGTAAAAACCCGCTTGCAACGAAATGACTCCAGAGCACTTAAAAACCCGCTTACAACGAAATGCCTCCAGAGCACTTAAAAACCCGCTTGCAACGAAATGACTCCAGAGCACTTAAAAACCCGCTTGCAACGAAATGACTCCAGAGCACTTAAAAACCCGCTTGCAACGAAATGACTCCAGAACACTTAAAAACCCGCTTGCAACGAAATGACTCCAGAGCACTTAAAAACCCGCTTGCAACGAAATGACTCTAGAGCACCTAAAAACCCGCTTGCAACGAAATGACTCCAGAACCCTTAAAAACCCGCTTGCAACGAAATGACTCCAGAGAACTTAATAACCCGCTTACAACGAAATGCCTTCAGAGCACTTAAAAACCCGCTTGCAACGAAATGACTCCAGAGCAATTAAACACCCGCTTGCAACGAAATGACTCCAGAGCACTTAAAAACCCGCTAGCAACGAAATGACTCCAGAGCACTTAAAAACCCGCTTGCAACGAAATGACTCCAGAGTACTTAAAAACCCGCTTGCAAGGAAATGACTGGAGAGCACTTAAAAAACCCACTTCCAGTGAAATGTCTGAAAAGTATGTAAAAACCCGCTTTCAACGAAATGACTCCAGAGCACTTAAAAACCCGCTTGCAACGAAATGACTCCAGAGCACTTAAAAACCCGCTTGCATCGAAATGACTCCAGAGCACTTAAAAACCCGCTTGCAACGAAATGACTCCAGAGCACTTAAAAACCCGCTTGCAACGAAATGACTCCAGAGCACGTAAAAACCCGCTTGCAACGAAATGACTCCAGAGCACTTAAAAACCCGCTTGCAACGAAATGACTCCAGAGCATTTAAAAACCCGCTTGCAACGAAATGACTCCAGAGCACTTAAAATCCCGCTTGCAACGAAATGACTCCAGAGCACTTAAAAACCCGCTTGCAACGAAATGACTCCAGAACACTTAATAACCCGCTTGCAACGAAATGACTCCAGAGCACTTAAAAACCCGCTTGCAACGAAATGACTCCAGAGCACTTAAAAACCCGCTTGCAACGAAATGACTCCAGAGCACTTAAAAACCCGCTTGCAACGAAATGACTCCTGAGCACTTAAAAACCCGCTTGCAACGAAATGACTCCAGAGCACTTAAAAACCCGCTTGCAACGAAATGGCTCCAGAGCACTTAAAAACCCGCTTGCAACGAAATGACTCCAGAGCAATTAAAAACCCGCTTGCAACGAAATGACTCCAGAGCACTTAAAAACCCGCTTGCAACGAAATGACTCCAGAACACTTAAAAACCCGCTTGCAACTAAATGACTCCAGAGCACTTAAAAACCCGCTTGCAACGAAATGACTCCAGAGCACTGAAAAACCCGCTTACAACGAAATGCCTTCAGAGCACTTAAAAACCCCCTTGCAACGAAATGACTCCAGAGCACTTAAAAACCCGCTTGCAACGAAAGGCCTACAGAGCACTTAAAAAACCCGCTTCCAGTGAAATGTCAGAGAAGTATGTAAAAACTCGCTTGCAAGGAAATGACTCCAGAACACGTAAAAACCCGCTTGCAACGAAATGACTCCAGAGCACTTAAAAACCCGCTTACAACGAAATGCCTCCAGAGCACTTAAAAACCCGCTTGCAACGAAATGACTCCAGAGCACTTAAAAACCCGCTTGCAACGAAATGACTCCAGAGCACTTAAAAACCCGCTTGCAACGAAATGACTCCAGAGCACTTAAAAACCCGCTTGCAACGAAATGACTCCAGAACACTTAAAAACCCGCTTGCAACGAAATGACTCCAGAGCACTTAAAAACCCGCTTGCAACGAAATGACTCTAGAGCACCTAAAAACCCGCTTGCAACGAAATGACTCCAGAACACTTAAAAACCCGCTTGCAACGAAATGACTCCAGAGAACTTAATAACCCGCTTACAACGAAATGCCTTCAGAGCACTTAAAAACCCGCTTGCAACGAAATGACTCCAGAGCACTTAAAAACCCGCTTGCAACGAAATGACTCCAGAGCACTTAAAAACCCGCTTGCAATGAAATGACTCCAGAGCACTTAAAAACCCGCTTACAACGAAATGACTCCAGAGCACTTAAAAACCCGCTTGCAACGAAATGATTCCAGAGCACTTAAAAACCCGCTTGCAACGAAATGAGTCCAGAACACTTAAAAACCCGCTTGCAACGAAATGAGTCCAGAACACTTAAAAACCCGCTTGCAACGAAATGAGTCCAGAGCACTTAAAAACCCGCTTGCAACGAAATGACTCCAGAGCACTTAAACACCCGCTTGCAACGAAATGACTCCAGAGCACTTAAAAACCCGCTAGCAACGAAATGACTCCAGAGCACTTAAAAACCCGCTTGCAACGAAATGACTCCAGAGTACTTAAAAACCCGCTTGCAACGAAATGAATGCAGAGCACTTAAAAAACCCACTTCCAGTGAAATGTCTGAGAAGTATGTAAAAACCCGCTTTCAACGAAATGACTCCAGAGCACTTAAAAACCCGCTTGCAACGAAATGACTCCAGAGCACTTAAAAACCCGCTTGCATCGAAATGACTCCAGAGCACTTAAAAACCCGCTTGCAACGAAATGACTCCAGAGCACTTAAAAACCCGCTTGCAACGAAATGACTCCAGAGCACTTAAAAACCCGCTTGCAACGAAATGACTCCAGAGCACTTAAAAACCCGCTTGCAACGAAATGACTCCAGAGCACTTAAAAACCCGCTTGCAACGAAATGACTCCAGAGCATTTAAAAACCCGCTTGCAACGAAATGACTCCAGAACACTTAAAAACCCGCTTGCAACGAAATGACTCCAGAGCACTTGAAAACCCGCTTGCAACGAAATGACTCCAGATCACTTAATAACCCGCTTGCAACGAAATGACTCCAGAGCACTTAAAAACCCGCTTGCAACGAAATGACTCCAGAGCACTTAAAAACCCGCTTGCAACGAAATGACTCCAGAGCACTTAAAAACCCGCTTGCAACGAAATGACTCCAGAGCACTTAAAAACCCGCTTGCAACGAAATGACTCCAGAGCACTTAAAAACCCGCTTGCAACGAAATGACTCCTGAGCACTTAAAAACCCGCTTGCAACGAAATGACTCCAGAGCACTTAAAAACCCGCTTGCAACGAAATGACTCCAGAGCACTTAAAAACCCGCTTGCAACAAAATGACTCCAGAGCACTTAAAAACCCGCTTGCAACGAAATGACTCCAGAGCACTTAAAAACCCGCTTGCAACGAAATGACTCCAGAGCACTTAAAAACCCGCTTGCAACTAAATGACTCCAGAGCACTTAAAAACCCGCTTGCAACGAAATGACTCCAGAGCACTGAAAAACCCGCTTGCAACGAAATGCCTTCAGAGCACTTAAAAACCCCCTTGCAACGAAATGACTCCAGAGCACTTAAAAACCCACTTGCAACGAAATGACTCCAGAGCAATTAAAAACCCGCTTGCAACGAAATGACTCCAGAGCAATTAAAAACCCGCTTGCAACGAAATGACTCCAGAGCACTTAAAATCCCGCTTGCAACGAAATGACTCCAGAGCACTTAAAAACCCACTTGCAACGAAATGACTCCAGAACACGTAATAACCCGCTTGCAACTAAATGACTCCAGAGCACTTAAAAACCCGCTTGCAACGAAATGACTCCAGAGCACTTAAAAACCCGCTTGCAACGAAATGACTCCAGAGCACTTAAAAACCCTCTTGCAACGAAATGACTCCAGAGCACTTAAAAACCCGCTTGCAACGAAATGACTCCAGAGCACTTAAAAACCCGCTTGCAACGAAATGACTCCAGAGCACTTAAAAACCCGCTTGCAACGAAATGACTCCAGAGCACTTAAAAACCCGCTTGCAACGAAATGACTGCAGAGCACTTAAAAACCCGCTTGCAACGAAATGACTCCAGAGCAATTAAAAACCCGCTTGCAACGAAATGACTCCAGAGCACTTAAAAACCCGCTTGCAACGAAATGAGTCCAGAGCACTTAAAAACCCGCTTGCAACGAAATGACTCCAGAGCACTTAAAAACCCGCTTGCAACGAAATGACTCCAGAGCACTGAAACACCCGCTTGCAACGAAATGACTCCAGAGCACTTAAAAACCCGCTTCCAGTGAAATGTCTGAGAAGTATGTAAAAACCCGCTTGCAATGAAATGACTCGAGAGCACGTAAAAACCCGCTTGCAACGAAATGACTCCAGAGCACTGAAAAACCCGCTTACAACGAAATGCCTTCAAAGCACTTAAAAACCCGCTTGCAAAAAAATGACTCCAGAGCACTTAAAAACCCGCTTGCAACGAAATGACTCAAGAGCACTTAAAAACCCGCTTGCAACGAAATGACTCCAGAGCACTTAAAAATATGCTAGCAACGAAATGACTCCAGAACACTTGAAAACCCGCTTGCAACGAAATGACTCCAGAGCAATTAAAAACCCGCTTGCAACGAAATGACTCCAGAGCACTTAAAAACCCGCTTGCAACGAAATGACTCCAGAGTACTTAAAAACGCGCTTGCAACAAAATGACTCCAGAGCACTTAAAAAACACACTTCCAGTGAAATGTCTGAGAAGTATGTAAAAACCCGCTTGCAACGAAATGAGTCCAGAGCACTTAAAAACCCGTTTGCAACGAAATGACTCCAGAGCACTTAAACACCCGCGTGCAACGAAATGACTCCAGAGCACTTAAAAACCCGCTAGCAACGAAATGACTCCAGAGCACTTAAAAACCCGCTTGCAACGAAATGACTCCAGAGCACTTAAAAACCCGCTTGCAAAGAAATGACTCCAGAGCACTTAAAAACCCGCTTGCATCGAAATGACTCCAGAGCACTTAAAAACCCGCTTGCAACGAAATGACTCCAGAGCACTTAAAAACCCGCTTGCAACGAAATGACTCCAGAGCACTTAAAAACCCGCTTGCAACGAAATGACTCCAGAGCACTTAAAAACCCGCTTGCAACGAAATGACTCCAGAGCATTTAAAAACCCGCTTGCAACGAAATGACTCCAGAGCATTTAAAAACCCGCTTGCAACGAAATGACTCCAGAGCACTTAAAATCCCGCTTGCAACGAAATGACTCCAGAGCACTTAAAAACCCGCTTGCAACGAAATGACTCCAGAGTACTTAAAAACGCGCTTGCAACAAAATGACTCCAGAGCACTTAAAAAACACACTTCCAGTGAAATGTCTGAGAAGTATGTAAAAACCCGCTTGCAATGAAATGACTCCAGAGCACGTAAAAACCCGCTTGCAACGAAATGACTCCAGAGCACTTAAAAACCCGCTTGCAACGAAATGACTCCAGAGCACTTAAAAACCCGCTTGCAACGAAATGACTCCAGAGTACTTAAAAACCCGCTTGCAACGAAATGACTCCAGAGCACTTAAAAAACCCGCTTCCAGTGAAATGTCTGAGAAGTATGTAAAAACCCGCTTGCAATGAAATGACTCCAGAGCACGTAAAAACCCGCTTGCAACGAAATGACTCCAGAGCACTGAAAAACCCGCTTACAACGAAATGCCTTCAGAGCACTTAAAAACCCGCTTGCAACGGAATGACTCCAGAGCATTTAAAAACCCGCTTGCAACGAAATGACTCCAGAGCACTTAAAAACCCGCTTGCAACGAAATGACTCCAGAGAACTTAATAACCCGCTTACAACGAAATGCCTTCAGAGCACTTAAAAACCCGCTTGCAACGAAATGACTCCAGAGCACTTAAAAACCCGCTTGCAACGAAAGGCCTACAGAGCACTTAAAAAACCCGCTTCCAGTGAAATGTCTGAGAAGTATGTAAAAACTCGCTTGCAAGGAAATGACTCCAGAACACGTAAAAACCCGCTTGCAACGAAATGACTCCAGAGCACTTAAAAACCCGCTTACAACGAAATGCCTCCAGAGCACTTAAAAACCCGCTTGCAACGAAATGACTCCAGAGCAATTAAAAACCCGCTTGCAACGAAATGACTCCAGAGCACTTAAAAACCCGCTTGCAACGAAATGACTCCAGAGCACTTAAAAACCCGCTTGCAACGAAATGACTCCAGAGCACTTAAAAACCCCCTTGCAACGAAATGACTCCAGAGCACTTAAAAACCCGCTTGCATCGAAATGACTCCAGAGCACTTAAAAACCCGCTTGCAACGAAATGACTCCAGAGCACTTAAAAACCCGCTTGCAACGAAATGACTCCAGAGCAATTAAAAACCCGCTTGCAACGAAATGACTCCAGAGCAATTAAAAACCCGCTTGCAACGAAATGACTCCAGAGCACTTAAAATCCCGCTTGCAACGAAATGACTCCAGAGCACTTAAAAACCCACTTGCAACGAAATGACTCCAGAACACGTAATAACCCGCTTGCAACGAAATGACTCCAGAGCACTTAAAAACCCGCTTGCAACGAAATGACTGCAGAGCACTTAAAAACCCGCTTGCAACGAAATGACTCCAGAGCAATTAAAAACCCGCTTGCAACGAAATGACTCCAGAGCACTTAAAAACCCGCTTGCAACGAAATGAGTCCAGAGCACTTAAAAACGGGCTTGCAACGAAATGACTCCAGAGCACTTAAAAACCCGCTTGCAACGAAATGACTCCAGAGCACTGAAACACCCGCTTGCAACGAAATGACTCCAGAGCACTTAAAAACCCGCTTGCAACGAAATGACTCCAGAGCACTTAAAAACCCGCTTGCAACGAAATGAGTCCAGAGTACTTAAAAACCCGCTTGCAACGAAATGACTCCAGAGCACTTAAAAAACCCGCTTCCAGTGAAATGTCTGAGAAGTATGTAAAAACCCGCTTGCAATGAAATGACTCGAGAGCACGTAAAAACCCGCTTGCAACGAAATGACTCCAGAGCACTGAAAAACCCGCTTACAACGAAATGCCTTCAAAGCACTTAAAAACCCGCTTGCAACAAAATGACTCCAGAGCACTTAAAAACCCGCTTGCAACGAAATGACTCAAGAGCACTTAAAAACCCGCTTGCAACGAAATGACTCCAGAGCACTTAAAAATATGCTTGCAATGAAATGACTCCAGAACACTTAAAAACCCGCTTGCAACGAAATGACTCCAGAGCAATTAAAAACCCGCTTGCAACGAAATGACTCCAGAGCACTTAAAAACCCGCTTGCAACGAAATGACTCCAGAGTACTTAAAAACGCGCTTGCAACAAAATGACTCCAGAGCACTTAAAAAACACACTTCCAGTGAAATGTCTGAGAAGTATGTAAAAACCCGCTTGCAACGAAATGAGTCCAGAGCACTTAAAAACCCGCTTGCAACGAAATGACTCCAGAGCACTTAAACACCCGCGTGCAACGAAATGACTCCAGAGCACTTAAAAACCCGCTAGCAACGAAATGACTCCAGAGCACTTAAAAACCCGCTTGCAACGAAATGACTCCAGAGCACTTAAAAACCCGCTTGCAACGAAATGACTCCAGAGCACTTAAAAACCCGCTTGCATCGAAATGACTCCAGAGCACTTAAAAACCCGCTTGCAACGAAATGACTCCAGAGCACTTAAAAACCCGCTTGCAACGAAATGACTCCAGAGCACTTAAAAACCCGCTTGCAACGAAATGACTCCAGAGCACTTAAAAACCCGCTTGCAACGAAATGACTCCAGAGCATTTAAAAACCCGCTTGCAACGAAATGACTCCAGAGCATTTAAAAACCCGCTTGCAACGAAATGACTCCAGAGCACTTAAAATCCCGCTTGCAACGAAATGACTCCAGAGCACTTAAAAACCCGCTTGCAACGAAATGACTCCAGAGTACTTTAAAACGCGCTTGCAACAAAATGACTCCAGAGCACTTAAAAAACACACTTCCAGTGAAATGTCTGAGAAGTATGTAAAAACCCGCTTGCAATGAAATGACTCCAGAGCACGTAAAAACCCGCTTGCAACGAAATGACTCCAGAGCACGTAAAAACCCGCTTGCAACGAAATGACTCCAGAGCACTTAAAAACCCGCTTGCAACGAAATGACTCCAGAGCACTTAAAAACCCGCTTGCAACGAAATGACTCCAGAGTACTTAAAAACCCGCTTGCAACGAAATGACTCCAGAGCACTTAAAAAACCCGCTTCCAGTGAAATGTCTGAGAAGTATGTAAAAACCCGCTTGCAATGAAATGACTCCAGAGCACGTAAAAACCCGCTTGCAACGAAATGACTCCAGAGCACTGAAAAACCCGCTTACAACGAAATGCCTTCAGAGCACTTAAAAACCCGCTTGCAACGGAATGACTCCAGAGCACTTAAAAACCCGCTTGCAACGAAATGACTCCAGAGCACTTAAAAACCCGCTTACAATGAAATGCCTCCAGAGCACTTAAAAACCCGCTTGCAACGAAATGACTCCAGAGCACTTAAAAACCCGCTTGCAACGAAATGACTCCAGAGCACTTAAAAACCCGCTTGCAACGAAATGACTCCAGAGAACTTAATAACCTGCTTACAACGAAATGCCTTCAGAGCACTTAAAAACCCGCTTGCAACGAAATGACTCCAGAGCACTTAAAAACCCGCTTGCAACGAAAGGCCTACAGAGCACTTAAAAAACCCGCTTGCAACGAAATGACTCCAGAGCACTTAAAAACCCGCTTGCAACGAAATGACTCCAGAGTACTTAAAAACGCGCTTGCAACAAAATGACTCCAGAGCACTTAAAAAACACACTTCCAGTGAAAAGGTCTGAGAAGTATGTAAAAACCCGCTTGCAACGAAATGAGTCCAGAGCACTTAAAAACCCGCTTGCAACGAAATGACTCCAGAGCACTTAAACACCCGCGTGCAACGAAATGACTCCAGAGCACTTAAAAACCCGCTAGCAACGAAATGACTCCAGAGCACTTAAAAACCCGCTTGCAACGAAATGACTCCAGAGCACTTAAAAACCCGCTTGCAACGAAATGACTCCAGAGCACTTAAAAACCCGCTTGCATCGAAATGACTCCAGAGCACTTAAAAACCCGCTTGTAACGAAATGACTCCAGAGCACTTAAAAACCCGCTTGCAACGAAATGACTCCAGAGCACTTAAAAACCCGCTTGCAACGAAATGACTCCAGAGCACTTAAAAACCCGCTTGCAACGAAATGACTCCAGAGCATTTAAAAACCCGCTTGCAACGAAATGACTCCAGAGCATTTAAAAACCCGCTTGCAACGAAATGACTCCAGAACACTTAAAAACCCGCTTGCAACGAAATGACTCCAGAGAACTTAATAACCTGCTTACAACGAAATGCCTTCAGAGCACTTAAAAACCCGCTTGCAACGAAATGACTCCAGAGCACATAAAAACCCGCTTGCAACGAAAGGCCTACAGAGCACTTAAAAAACCCGCTTCCAGTGAAATGTCTGAGAAGTATGTAAAAACTCGCTTGCAAGGAAATGACTCCAGAGCACGTAAAAACCCGCTTGCAACGAAATGATTCCAGAGAACTGAAAAACCCGCTTACAATGAAATGCCTTCAGAGCACTTAAAAACCCGCTTGCAACGAAATGACTCCAGAGCACTTAAAAACCCGCTTGCAACGAAATGACTCCAGAGCACTTAAACACCCGCGTGCAACGAAATGACTCCAGAGCACTTAAAAACCCGCTTGCAACGAAATGACTCCAGAGCACTGAAAAACCCGCTTACAACGAAATGCCTTCAGAGCACTTAAAAACCCCCTTGCAACGAAATGACTCCAGAGCACTTAAAAACCCGCTTGCAACGAAAGGCCTACAGAGCACTTAAAAAACCCGCTTCCAGTGAAATGTCTGAGAAGTATGTAAAAACTCGCTTGCAAGGAAATGACTCCAGAACACGTAAAAACCCGCTTGCAACGAAATGACTCCAGAGCACTTAAAAACCCGCTTACAACGAAATGCCTCCAGAGCACTTAAAAACCCGCTTGCAACGAAATGACTCCAGAGCACTTAAAAACCCGCTTGCAACGAAATGACTCCAGACACTTAAAAACCCGCTTGCAACGAAATGACTCCAGAGCACTTAAAAACCCGCTTGCAACGAAATGACTCCAGAACACTTAAAAACCCGCTTGCAACGAAATGACTCCAGAGCACTTAAAAACCCGCTTGCAACGAAATGACTCTAGAGCACCTAAAAACCCGCTTGCAACGAAATGACTCCAGAACACTTAAAAACCCGCTTGCAACGAAATGACTCCAGAGAACTTAATAACCCGCTTACAACGAAATGCCTTCAGAGCACTTAAAAACCCGCTTGCAACGAAATGACTCCAGAGCACTTAAAAACCCGCTTGCAACGAAATGACTCCAGAGCACTTAAAAACCCGCTTGCAATGAAATGACTCCAGAGCACTTAAAAACCCGCTTGCAACGAAATGACTCCAGAGCACTTAAAAACCCGCTTGCAACGAAATGATTCCAGAGCACTTAAAAACCCGCTTGCAACGAAATGAGTCCAGAACACTTAAAAACCCGCTTGCAACGAAATGAGTCCAGAACACTTAAAAACCCGCTTGCAACGAAATGAGTCCAGAGCACTTAAAAACGCGCTTGCAACGAAATGACTCCAGAGCACTTAAACACCCGCTTGCAACGAAATGACTCCAGAGCACTTAAAAACCCGCTAGCAACGAAATGACTCCAGAGCACTTAAAAACCCGCTTGCAACGAAATGACTCCAGAGTACTTAAAAACCCGCTTGCAACGAAATGAATGCAGAGCACTTAAAAAACCCACTTCCAGTGAAATGTCTGAGAAGTATGTAAAAACCCGCTTTCAACGAAATGACTCCAGAGCACTTAAAAACCCGCTTGCAACGAAATGACTCCAGAGCACTTAAAAACCCGCTTGCATCGAAATGACTCCAGAGCACTTAAAAACCCGCTTGCAACGAAATGACTCCAGAGCACTTAAAAACCCGCTTGCAACGAAATGACTCCAGAGCACTTAAAAACCCGCTTGCAACGAAATGACTCCAGAGCACTTAAAAACCCGCTTGCAACGAAATGACTCCAGAGCACTTAAAAACCCGCTTGCAACGAAATGACTCCAGAGCATTTAAAAACCCGCTTGCAACGAAATGACTCCAGAGCACTTAAAAACCCGCTTGCAACGAAATGACTCCAGAGCACTTAAAAACCCGCTTGCAACGAAATGACTCCAGATCACTTAATAACCCGCTTGCAACGAAATGACTCCAGAGCACTTAAAAACCCGCTTGCAACGAAATGACTCCAGAGCACTTAAAAACCCGCTTGCAACGAAATGACTCCAGAGCACTTAAAAACCCGCTTGCAACGAAATGACTCCAGAGCACTTAAAAACCCGCTTGCAACGAAATGACACCAGAGCACTTAAAAACCCGCTTGCAACGAAATGACTCCTGAGCACTTAAAAACCCGCTTGCAACGAAATGACTCCAGAGCACTTAAAAACCCGCTTGCAACGAAATGACTCCAGAGCACTTAAAAACCCGCTTGCAACAAAATGACTCCAGAGCACTTAAAAACCCGCTTGCAACGAAATGACTCCAGAGCACTTAAAAACCCGCTTGCAACGAAATGACTCCAGAGCACTTAAAAACCCGCTTGCAACTAAATGACTCCAGAGCACTTAAAAACCCGCTTGCAACGAAATGACTCCAGAGCACTGAAAAACCCGCTTGCAACGAAATGCCTTCAGAGCACTTAAAAACCCCCTTGCAACGAAATGACTCCAGAGCACTTAAAAACCCACTTGCAACGAAATGACTCCAGAGCAATTAAAAACCCGCTTGCAACGAAATGACTCCAGAGCAATTAAAAACCCGCTTGCAACGAAATGACTCCAGAGCACTTAAAATCCCGCTTGCAACGAAATGACTCCAGAGCACTTAAAAACCCACTTGCAACGAAATGACTCCAGAACACGTAATAACCCGCTTGCAACTAAATGACTCCAGAGCACTTAAAAACCCGCTTGCAACGAAATGACTCCAGAGCACTTAAAAACCCGCTTGCAACGAAATGACTCCAGAGCACTTAAAAACCCTCTTGCAACGAAATGACTCCAGAGCACTTAAAAACCCGCTTGCAACGAAATGACTCCAGAGCACTTAAAAACCCGCTTGCAACGAAATGACTCCAGAGCACTTAAAAACCCGCTTGCAACGAAATGACTCCAGAGCACTTAAAAACCCGCTTGCAACGAAATGACTGCAGAGCACTTAAAAACCCGCTTGCAACGAAATGACTCCAGAGCAATTAAAAACCCGCTTGCAACGAAATGACTCCAGAGCACTTAAAAACCCGCTTGCAACGAAATGAGTCCAGAGCACTTAAAAACCCGCTTGCAACGAAATGACTCCAGAGCACTTAAAAACCCGCTTGCAACGAAATGACTCCAGAGCACTGAAACACCCGCTTGCAACGAAATGACTCCAGAGCACTTAAAAACCCGCTTCCAGTGAAATGTCTGAGAAGTATGTAAAAACCCGCTTGCAATGAAATGACTCGAGAGCACGTAAAAACCCGCTTGCAACGAAATGACTCCAGAGCACTGAAAAACCCGCTTACAACGAAATGCCTTCAAAGCACTTAAAAACCCGCTTGCAAAAAAATGACTCCAGAGCACTTAAAAACCCGCTTGCAACGAAATGACTCAAGAGCACTTAAAAACCCGCTTGCAACGAAATGACTCCAGAGCACTTAAAAATATGCTAGCAACGAAATGACTCCAGAACACTTGAAAACCCGCTTGCAACGAAATGACTCCAGAGCAATTAAAAACCCGCTTGCAACGAAATGACTCCAGAGCACTTAAAAACCCGCTTGCAACGAAATGACTCCAGAGTACTTAAAAACGCGCTTGCAACAAAATGACTCCAGAGCACTTAAAAAACACACTTCCAGTGAAATGTCTGAGAAGTATGTAAAAACCCGCTTGCAACGAAATGAGTCCAGAGCACTTAAAAACCCGTTTGCAACGAAATGACTCCAGAGCACTTAAACACCCGCGTGCAACGAAATGACTCCAGAGCACTTAAAAACCCGCTAGCAACGAAATGACTCCAGAGCACTTAAAAACCCGCTTGCAACGAAATGACTCCAGAGCACTTAAAAACCCGCTTGCAAAGAAATGACTCCAGAGCACTTAAAAACCCGCTTGCATCGAAATGACTCCAGAGCACTTAAAAACCCGCTTGCAACGAAATGACTCCAGAGCACTTAAAAACCCGCTTGCAACGAAATGACTCCAGAGCACTTAAAAACCCGCTTGCAACGAAATGACTCCAGAGCACTTAAAAACCCGCTTGCAACGAAATGACTCCAGAGCATTTAAAAACCCGCTTGCAACGAAATGACTCCAGAGCATTTAAAAACCCGCTTGCAACGAAATGACTCCAGAGCACTTAAAATCCCGCTTGCAACGAAATGACTCCAGAGCACTTAAAAACCCGCTTGCAACGAAATGACTCCAGAGTACTTAAAAACGCGCTTGCAACAAAATGACTCCAGAGCACTTAAAAAACACACTTCCAGTGAAATGTCTGAGAAGTATGTAAAAACCCGCTTGCAATGAAATGACTCCAGAGCACGTAAAAACCCGCTTGCAACGAAATGACTCCAGAGCACTTAAAAACCCGCTTGCAACGAAATGACTCCAGAGCACTTAAAAACCCGCTTGCAACGAAATGACTCCAGAGTACTTAAAAACCCGCTTGCAACGAAATGACTCCAGAGCACTTAAAAAACCCGCTTCCAGTGAAATGTCTGAGAAGTATGTAAAAACCCGCTTGCAATGAAATGACTCCAGAGCACGTAAAAACCCGCTTGCAACGAAATGACTCCAGAGCACTGAAAAACCCGCTTACAACGAAATGCCTTCAGAGCACTTAAAAACCCGCTTGCAACGGAATGACTCCAGAGCATTTAAAAACCCGCTTGCAACGAAATGACTCCAGAGCACTTAAAAACCCGCTTGCAACGAAATGACTCCAGAGAACTTAATAACCCGCTTACAACGAAATGCCTTCAGAGCACTTAAAAACCCGCTTGCAACGAAATGACTCCAGAGCACTTAAAAACCCGCTTGCAACGAAAGGCCTACAGAGCACTTAAAAAACCCGCTTCCAGTGAAATGTCTGAGAAGTATGTAAAAACTCGCTTGCAAGGAAATGACTCCAGAACACGTAAAAACCCGCTTGCAACGAAATGACTCCAGAGCACTTAAAAACCCGCTTACAACGAAATGCCTCCAGAGCACTTAAAAACCCGCTTGCAACGAAATGACTCCAGAGCAATTAAAAACCCGCTTGCAACGAAATGACTCCAGAGCACTTAAAAACCCGCTTGCAACGAAATGACTCCAGAGCACTTAAAAACCCGCTTGCAACGAAATGACTCCAGAGCACTTAAAAACCCCCTTGCAACGAAATGACTCCAGAGCACTTAAAAACCCGCTTGCATCGAAATGACTCCAGAGCACTTAAAAACCCGCTTGCAACGAAATGACTCCAGAGCACTTAAAAACCCGCTTGCAACGAAATGACTCCAGAGCAATTAAAAACCCGCTTGCAACGAAATGACTCCAGAGCAATTAAAAACCCGCTTGCAACGAAATGACTCCAGAGCACTTAAAATCCCGCTTGCAACGAAATGACTCCAGAGCACTTAAAAACCCACTTGCAACGAAATGACTCCAGAACACGTAATAACCCGCTTGCAACGAAATGACTCCAGAGCACTTAAAAACCCGCTTGCAACGAAATGACTGCAGAGCACTTAAAAACCCGCTTGCAACGAAATGACTCCAGAGCAATTAAAAACCCGCTTGCAACGAAATGACTCCAGAGCACTTAAAAACCCGCTTGCAACGAAATGAGTCCAGAGCACTTAAAAACGGGCTTGCAACGAAATGACTCCAGAGCACTTAAAAACCCGCTTGCAACGAAATGACTCCAGAGCACTGAAACACCCGCTTGCAACGAAATGACTCCAGAGCACTTAAAAACCCGCTTGCAACGAAATGACTCCAGAGCACTTAAAAACCCGCTTGCAACGAAATGAGTCCAGAGTACTTAAAAACCCGCTTGCAACGAAATGACTCCAGAGCACTTAAAAAACCCGCTTCCAGTGAAATGTCTGAGAAGTATGTAAAAACCCGCTTGCAATGAAATGACTCGAGAGCACGTAAAAACCCGCTTGCAACGAAATGACTCCAGAGCACTGAAAAACCCGCTTACAACGAAATGCCTTCAAAGCACTTAAAAACCCGCTTGCAACAAAATGACTCCAGAGCACTTAAAAACCCGCTTGCAACGAAATGACTCAAGAGCACTTAAAAACCCGCTTGCAACGAAATGACTCCAGAGCACTTAAAAATATGCTTGCAATGAAATGACTCCAGAACACTTAAAAACCCGCTTGCAACGAAATGACTCCAGAGCAATTAAAAACCCGCTTGCAACGAAATGACTCCAGAGCACTTAAAAACCCGCTTGCAACGAAATGACTCCAGAGTACTTAAAAACGCGCTTGCAACAAAATGACTCCAGAGCACTTAAAAAACACACTTCCAGTGAAATGTCTGAGAAGTATGTAAAAACCCGCTTGCAACGAAATGAGTCCAGAGCACTTAAAAACCCGCTTGCAACGAAATGACTCCAGAGCACTTAAACACCCGCGTGCAACGAAATGACTCCAGAGCACTTAAAAACCCGCTAGCAACGAAATGACTCCAGAGCACTTAAAAACCCGCTTGCAACGAAATGACTCCAGAGCACTTAAAAACCCGCTTGCAACGAAATGACTCCAGAGCACTTAAAAACCCGCTTGCATCGAAATGACTCCAGAGCACTTAAAAACCCGCTTGCAACGAAATGACTCCAGAGCACTTAAAAACCCGCTTGCAACGAAATGACTCCAGAGCACTTAAAAACCCGCTTGCAACGAAATGACTCCAGAGCACTTAAAAACCCGCTTGCAACGAAATGACTCCAGAGCATTTAAAAACCCGCTTGCAACGAAATGACTCCAGAGCATTTAAAAACCCGCTTGCAACGAAATGACTCCAGAGCACTTAAAATCCCGCTTGCAACGAAATGACTCCAGAGCACTTAAAAACCCGCTTGCAACGAAATGACTCCAGAGTACTTTAAAACGCGCTTGCAACAAAATGACTCCAGAGCACTTAAAAAACACACTTCCAGTGAAATGTCTGAGAAGTATGTAAAAACCCGCTTGCAATGAAATGACTCCAGAGCACGTAAAAACCCGCTTGCAACGAAATGACTCCAGAGCACGTAAAAACCCGCTTGCAACGAAATGACTCCAGAGCACTTAAAAACCCGCTTGCAACGAAATGACTCCAGAGCACTTAAAAACCCGCTTGCAACGAAATGACTCCAGAGTACTTAAAAACCCGCTTGCAACGAAATGACTCCAGAGCACTTAAAAAACCCGCTTCCAGTGAAATGTCTGAGAAGTATGTAAAAACCCGCTTGCAATGAAATGACTCCAGAGCACGTAAAAACCCGCTTGCAACGAAATGACTCCAGAGCACTGAAAAACCCGCTTACAACGAAATGCCTTCAGAGCACTTAAAAACCCGCTTGCAACGGAATGACTCCAGAGCACTTAAAAACCCACTTGCAACGAAATGACTTCAGAGAACTTAATAACCCGCTTACAAGGAAATGCCTTCAGAGCACTTAAAAACCCGCTTGCAACGAAATGACTCCAGAGCACTTAAAAACCCGCTTGCAACGAAAGGCCTACAGAGCACTTAAAAAACCCGCTTCCAGTGAAATGTCTGAGAAGTATGTAAAAACTCGCTTGCAAGGAAATGACTCCAGAACACGTAAAAACCCGCTTGCAACGAAATGACTCCAGAGCACTTAAAAACCCGCTTACAATGAAATGCCTCCAGAGCACTTAAAAACCCGCTTGCAACGAAATGACTCCAGAGCACTTAAAAACCCGCTTGCAACGAAATGACTCCAGAGCACTTAAAAACCCGCTTGCAACGAAATGACTCCAGAGAACTTAATAACCTGCTTACAACGAAATGCCTTCAGAGCACTTAAAAACCCGCTTGCAACGAAATGACTCCAGAGCACTTAAAAACCCGCTTGCAACGAAAGGCCTACAGAGCACTTAAAAAACCCGCTTGCAACGAAATGACTCCAGAGCACTTAAAAACCCGCTTGCAACGAAATGACTCCAGAGTACTTAAAAACGCGCTTGCAACAAAATGACTCCAGAGCACTTAAAAAACACACTTCCAGTGAAAAGGTCTGAGAAGTATGTAAAAACCCGCTTGCAACGAAATGAGTCCAGAGCACTTAAAAACCCGCTTGCAACGAAATGACTCCAGAGCACTTAAACACCCGCGTGCAACGAAATGACTCCAGAGCACTTAAAAACCCGCTAGCAACGAAATGACTCCAGAGCACTTAAAAACCCGCTTGCAACGAAATGACTCCAGAGCACTTAAAAACCCGCTTGCAACGAAATGACTCCAGAGCACTTAAAAACCCGCTTGCATCGAAATGACTCCAGAGCACTTAAAAACCCGCTTGTAACGAAATGACTCCAGAGCACTTAAAAACCCGCTTGCAACGAAATGACTCCAGAGCACTTAAAAACCCGCTTGCAACGAAATGACTCCAGAGCACTTAAAAACCCGCTTGCAACGAAATGACTCCAGAGCATTTAAAAACCCGCTTGCAACGAAATGACTCCAGAGCATTTAAAAACCCGCTTGCAACGAAATGACTCCAGAACACTTAAAAACCCGCTTGCAACGAAATGACTCCAGAGAACTTAATAACCTGCTTACAACGAAATGCCTTCAGAGCACTTAAAAACCCGCTTGCAACGAAATGACTCCAGAGCACATAAAAACCCGCTTGCAACGAAAGGCCTACAGAGCACTTAAAAAACCCGCTTCCAGTGAAATGTCTGAGAAGTATGTAAAAACTCGCTTGCAAGGAAATGACTCCAGAGCACGTAAAAACCCGCTTGCAACGAAATGATTCCAGAGCACTGAAAAACCCGCTTACAATGAAATGCCTTCAGAGCACTTAAAAACCCGCTTGCAACGAAATGACTCCAGAGCACTTAAAAACCCGCTTGCAACGAAATGACTCCAGAGCACTTAAACACCCGCGTGCAACGAAATGACTCCAGAGCACTTAAAAACCCGATAGCAACGAAATGACTCCAGAGCACTTAAAAACCCGCTTGCAACGAAATGACTCCAGAGCACTTAAAAACCCGCTTGCAATGAAATGACTCCAGAGCACTTAAAAACCCGCTTGCAACGAAATGACTCCAGAGCACTTAAAAACCCGCTTGCAACGAAATGATTCCAGAGCACTTAAAAACCCGCTTGCAACGAAATGAGTCCAGAACACTTAAAAACCCGCTTGCAACGAAATGAGTCCAGAACACTTAAAAACCCGCTTGCAACGAAATGACTCCAGAGCACTTAAAAACCCGCTTGCAACGAAATGACTCCAGAGCACTGAAACACCCGCTTGCAACGAAATGACTCCAGAGCACTTAAAAACCCGCTTGCAACGAAATGACTCCAGAGCACTTAAAAACCCGCTTGCAACGAAATGACTCCAGAGTACTTAAAAACCCGCTTGCAACGAAATGACTCCAGAGCACTTAAAAAACCCGCTTCCAGTGAAATGTCTGAGAAGTATGTAAAAACCCGCTTGCAATGAAATGACTCGAGAGCACGTAAAAACCCGCTTGCAACGAAATGACTCCATAGCTCTGAAAAACCCGCTTACAACGAAATGCCTTCAAAGCACTTAAAAACCCGCTTGCAACAAAATGACTCCAGAGCACTTAAAAACCCGCTTGCAACGAAATGACTCAAGAGCACTTAAAAACCCGCTTGCAACGAAATGACTCGAGAGCACTTAAAAATATGCTTGCAACGAAATGACTCCAGAACACTTAAAAACCCGCTTGCAACGAAATGACTCCAGAGCAATTAAAAACCCGCTTGCAACGAAATGACTCCAGAGCACTTAAAAACCCGCTTGCAACGAAATGACTCCAGAGTACTTAAAAACGCGCTTGCAACAAAATGACTCCAGAGCACTTAAAAAACACACTTCCAGTGAAATGTCTGAGAAGTATGTAAAAACCCGCTTGCAACGAAATGAGTCCAGAGCACTTAAAAACCCGCTTGCAACGAAATGACTCCAGAGCACTTAAACACCCGCGTGCAACGAAATGACTCCAGAGCACTTAAAAACCCGCTAGCAACGAAATGACTCCAGAGCACTTAAAAACCCGCTTGCAACGAAATGACTCCAGAGCACTTAAAAACCCGCTTGCAACGAAATGACTCCAGAGCACTTAAAAACCCGCTTGCATCGAAATGACTCCAGAGCACTTAAAAACCCGCTTGCAACGAAATGACTCCAGAGCACTTAAAAACCCGCTTGCAACGAAATGACTCCAGAGCACTTAAAAACCCGCTTGCAACGAAATGACTCCAGAGCACTTAAAAACCCGCTTGCAACGAAATGACTCCAGAGCATTTAAAAACCCGCTTGCAACGAAATGACTCCAGAGCATTTAAAAACCCGCTTGCAACGAAATGACTCCAGAGCACTTAAAATCCCGCTTGCAACGAAATGACTCCAGAGCACTTAAAAACCCGCTTGCAACGAAATGACTCCAGAGTACTTAAAAACGCGCTTGCAACAAAATGACTCCAGAGCACTTAAAAAACACACTTCCAGTGAAATGTCTGAGAAGTATGTAAAAACCCGCTTGCAATGAAATGACTCCAGAGCACGTAAAAACCCGCTTGCAACGAAATGACTCCAGAGCACTTAAAAACCCGCTTGCAACGAAATGACTCCAGAGCACTTAAAAACCCGCTTGCAACGAAATGACTCCAGAGTACTTAAAAACCCGCTTGCAACGAAATGACTCCAGAGCACTTAAAAAACCCGCTTCCAGTGAAATGTCTGAGAAGTATGTAAAATCCCGCTTGCAATGAAATGACTCCAGAGCACGTAAAAACCCGCTTGCAACGAAATGACTCCAGAGCACTGAAAAACCCGCTTACAACGAAATGCCTTCAGAGCACTTAAAAACCCGCTTGCAACGGAATGACTCCAGAGCACTTAAAAACCCGCTTGCAACGAAATGACTCCAGAGCACTTAAAAACCCGCTTGCAACGAAATGACTCCAGAGAACTTAATAACCCGCTTACAACGAAATGCCTTCAGAGCACTTAAAAACCCGCTTGCAACGAAATGACTCCAGAGCACTTAAAAACCCGCTTGCAACGAAAGGCCTACAGAGCACTTAAAAAACCCGCTTCCAGTGAAATGTCTGAGAAGTATGTAAAAACTCGCTTGCAAGGAAATGACTCCAGAACACGTAAAAACCCGCTTGCAACGAAATGACTCCAGAGCACTTAAAAACCCGCTTACAACGAAATGCCTCCAGAGCACTTAAAAACCCGCTTGCAACGAAATGACTCCAGAGCACTTAAAAACCCGCTTGCAACGAAATGACTCCAGAGCACTTAAAAACCCGCTTGCAACGAAATGACTCCAGAGCACTTAAAAACCCGCTTGCAACGTAATGACTCCAGAACACTTAAAAACCCGCTTGCAACGAAATGACTCCAGAGCACTTAAAAACCCGCTTGCAACGAAATGACTCTAGAGCACCTAAAAACCCGCTTGCAACGAAATGACTCCAGAACACTTAAAAACCCGCTTGCAACGAAATGACTCCAGAGAACTTAATAACCCGCTTACAACGAAATGCCTTCAGAGCACTTAAAAACCCGCTTGCAACGAAATGACTCCAGAGCACTTAAAAACCCGCTTGCAACGAAAGGCCTACAGAGCACTTAAAAAACCCGCTTCCAGTGAAATGTCTGAGAAGTATGTAAAAACTCGCTTGCAAGGAAATGACTCCAGAGCACGTAAAAACCCGCTTGCAACGAAATGATTCCAGAGCACTGAAAAACCCGCTTACAATGAAATGCCTTCAGAGCACTTAAAAACCCGCTTGCAACGAAATGACTCCAGAGCACTTAAAAACCCGCTTGCAACGAAATGACTCCAGAGCACTTAAAATCCCGCTTGCAACGAAATGACTCCAGAGCACTTAAAAACCCGCTTGCAACGAAATGACTCCAGAGTACTTAAAAACGCGCTTGCAACAAAATGACTCCAGAGCACTTAAAAAACACACTTCCAGTGAAATGTCTGAGAAGTATGTAAAAACCCGCTTGCAACGAAATGAGTCCAGAGCACTTAAAAACCCGCTTGCAACGAAATGACTCCAGAGCACTTAAACACCCGCGTGCAACGAAATGACTCCAGAGCACTTAAAAACCCGCTAGCAACGAAATGACTCCAGAGCACTTAAAAACCCGCTTGCAACGAAATGACTCCAGAGCACTTAAAAACCCGCTTGCAACGAAATGACTCCAGAGCACTTAAAAACCCGCTTGCATCGAAATGACTCCAGAGCACTTAAAAACCCGCTTGCAACGAAATGACTCCAGAGCACTTAAAAACCCGCTTGCAACGAAATGACTCCAGAGCACTTAAAAACCCGCTTGCAACGAAATGACTCCAGAGCACTTAAAAACCCGCTTGCAACGAAATGACTCCAGAGCATTTAAAAACCCGCTTGCAACGAAATGACTCCAGAGCATTTAAAAACCCGCTTGCAACGAAATGACTCCAGAGCACTTAAAATCCCGCTTGCAACGAAATGACTCCAGAGCACTTAAAAACCCGCTTGCAACGAAATGACTCCAGAGTACTTAAAAACGCGCTTGCAACAAAATGACTCCAGAGCACTTAAAAAACACACTTCCAGTGAAATGTCTGAGAAGTATGTAAAAACCCGCTTGCAATGAAATGACTCCAGAGCACGTAAAAACCCGCTTGCAACGAAATGACTCCAGAGCACTTAAAAACCCGCTTGCAACGAAATGACTCCAGAGCACTTAAAAACCCGCTTGCAACGAAATGACTCCAGAGTACTTAAAAACCCGCTTGCAACGAAATGACTCCAGAGCACTTAAAAAACCCGCTTCCAGTGAAATGTCTGAGAAGTATGTAAAATCCCGCTTGCAATGAAATGACTCCAGAGCACGTAAAAACCCGCTTGCAACGAAATGACTCCAGAGCACTGAAAAACCCGCTTACAACGAAATGCCTTCAGAGCACTTAAAAACCCGCTTGCAACGGAATGACTCCAGAGCACTTAAAAACCCGCTTGCAACGAAATGACTCCAGAGCACTTAAAAACCCGCTTGCAACGAAATGACTCCAGAGAACTTAATAACCCGCTTACAACGAAATGCCTTCAGAGCACTTAAAAACCCGCTTGCAACGAAATGACTCCAGAGCACTTAAAAACCCGCTTGCAACGAAAGGCCTACAGAGCACTTAAAAAACCCGCTTCCAGTGAAATGTCTGAGAAGTATGTAAAAACTCGCTTGCAAGGAAATGACTCCAGAACACGTAAAAACCCGCTTGCAACGAAATGACTCCAGAGCACTTAAAAACCCGCTTACAACGAAATGCCTCCAGAGCACTTAAAAACCCGCTTGCAACGAAATGACTCCAGAGCACTTAAAAACCCGCTTGCAACGAAATGACTCCAGAGCACTTAAAAACCCGCTTGCAACGAAATGACTCCAGAGCACTTAAAAACCCGCTTGCAACGTAATGACTCCAGAACACTTAAAAACCCGCTTGCAACGAAATGACTCCAGAGCACTTAAAAACCCGCTTGCAACGAAATGACTCTAGAGCACCTAAAAACCCGCTTGCAACGAAATGACTCCAGAACACTTAAAAACCCGCTTGCAACGAAATGACTCCAGAGAACTTAATAACCCGCTTACAACGAAATGCCTTCAGAGCACTTAAAAACCCGCTTGCAACGAAATGACTCCAGAGCACTTAAAAACCCGCTTGCAACGAAAGGCCTACAGAGCACTTAAAAAACCCGCTTCCAGTGAAATGTCTGAGAAGTATGTAAAAACTCGCTTGCAAGGAAATGACTCCAGAGCACGTAAAAACCCGCTTGCAACGAAATGATTCCAGAGCACTGAAAAACCCGCTTACAATGAAATGCCTTCAGAGCACTTAAAAACCCGCTTGCAACGAAATGACTCCAGAGCACTTAAAAACCCGCTTGCAACGAAATGACTCCAGAGCACTTAAAAACCCGCTTGCAACGAAATGACTCCAGAGCACTTAAAAACCCGCTTGCATCGAAATGACTCCAGAGCACTTAAAAACCCGCTTGCAACGAAATGACTCCAGAGCACTTAAAAACCCGCTTGCAATGAAATGACTCCAGAGCACTTAAAAACCCGCTTGCAACGAAATGACTCCAGAGCACTTAAAAACCCGCTTGCAACGAAATGACTCCAGAGCACTTAAACACCCGCTTGCAACGAAATGACTCCAGAGCACTTAAAAACCCGCTAGCAACGAAATGACTCCAGAGCACTTAAAAACCCGCTTGCAACGAAATGACTCCAGAGTACTTAAAAACCCGCTTGCAACGAAATGACTGCAGAGCACTTAAAAAACCCACTTCCAGTGAAATGTCTGAGAAGTATGTAAAAACCCGCTTTCAACGAAATGACTCCAGAGCACTTAAAAACCCGCTTGCAACGAAATGACTCCAGAGCACTTAAAAACCCGCTTGCATCGAAATGACTCCAGAGCACTTAAAAACCCGCTTGCAACGAAATGACTCCAGAGCACTTAAAAACCCGCTTGCAACGAAATGACTCCAGAGCACTTAAAAACCCGCTTGCAACGAAATGACTCCAGAGCATTTAAAAACCCGCTTGCAACGAAATGACTCCAGAGCACTTAAAAACCCGCTTGCAACGAAATGACTCCAGAGCACTTAAAAACCCGCTTGCAACGAAATGACTCCAGAACACTTAATAACCCGCTTGCAACGAAATGACTCCAGAGCACTTAAAAACCCGCTTGCAACGAAATGACTCCAGAGCACTTAAAAACCCGCTTGCAACGAAATGACTCCAGAGCACTTAAAAACCCGCTTGCAACGAAATGACTCCAGAGCACTTAAAAACCCGCTTGCAACGAAATGACTCCAGAGCACTTAAAAACCCGCTTGCAACGAAATGACTCCAGAACACTTAATAACCCGCTTGCAACGAAATGACTCCAGAGCACTTAAAAACCCGCTTGCAACGAAATGACTCCAGAGCACTTAAAAACCCGCTTGCAACGAAATGACTCCAGAGCACTTAAAAACCCGCTTTCAACGAAATGACTCCAGAGCACTTAAAAACCCGCTTGCAACGAAATGACTCCAGAGCACTTAAAAACCCGCTTGCAACGAAATGACTCCAGAGCACTTAAAAACCCGCTTGCAACGAAATGACTCCAGAGCACTTAAAAACCCGCTTGCAACGAAATGACTCCAGAACACTTAATAACCCGCTTGCAACGAAATGACTCCAGAGCACTTAAAAACCCGCTTGCAACGAAATGACTCCAGAGCACTTAAAAACCCGCTTGCAACGAAATGACTCCAGAGCACTTAAAAACCCGCTTTCAACGAAATGACTCCAGAGCACTTAAAAACCCGCTTGCAACGAAATGACTCCAGAGCACTTAAAAACCCGCTTGCAACGAAATGACTCCAGAGCACTTAAAAACCCGCTTGCAACGAAATGACTCCAGAGCACTTAAAAACCCGCTTGCATCGAAATGACTCCAGAGCACTTAAAAACCCGCTTGCAACGAAATGACTCCAGAGCACTTAAAAACCCGCTTGCAACGAAATGACTCCAGAGCACTTAAAAACCCGCTTGCAACGAAATGACTCCAGAGCACTTAAAAACCCGTTTGCAACGAAATGACTCCAGAGCATTTAAAAACCCGCTTGCAACGAAATGACTCCAGAGCATTTAAAAACCCGCTTGCAACGAAATGACTCCAGAGCACTTAAAATCCCGCTTGCAACGAAATGACTCCAGAGCACTTAAAAACCCGCTTGCAACGAAATGACTCCAGAGTACTTAAAAACGCGCTTGCAACAAAATGACTCCAGAGCACTTAAAAAACACACTTCCAGTGAAATGTCTGAGAAGTATGTAAAAACCCGCTTGCAATGAAATGACTCCAGAGCACGTAAAAACCCGCTTGCAACGAAATGACTCCAGAGCACTTAAAAACCCGCTTGCAACGAAATGACTCCAGAGCACTTAAAAACCCGCTTGCAACGAAATGACTCCAGAGTACTTAAAAACCCGCTTGCAACGAAATGACTCCAGAGCACTTAAAAAACCCGCTTCCAGTGAAATGTCTGAGAAGTATGTAAAAACCCGCTTGCAATGAAATGACTCCAGAGCACGTAAAAACCCGCTTGCAACGAAATGACTCCAGAGCACTGAAAAACCCGCTTACAACGAAATGCCTTCAGAGCACTTAAAAACCCGCTTGCAACGGAATGACTCCAGAGCACTTAAAAACCCGCTTGCAACGAAATGACTCCAGAGCACTTAAAAACCCGCTTGCAACGAAATGACTCCAGAGAACTTAATAACCCGCTTACAACGAAATGCCTTCAGAGCACTTAAAAACCCGCTTGCAACGAAATGACTCCAGAGCACTTAAAAACCCGCTTGCAACGAAAGGCCTACAGAGCACTTAAAAAACCCGCTTCCAGTGAAATGTCTGAGAAGTATGTAAAAACTCGCTTGCAAGGAAATGACTCCAGAACACGTAAAAACCCGCTTGCAACGAAATGACTCCAGAGCACTTAAAAACCCGCTTACAACGAAATGCCTCCAGAGCACTTAAAAACCCGCTTGCAACGAAATGACTCCAGAGCACTTAAAAACCCGCTTGCAACGAAATGACTCCAGAGCACTTAAAAACCCGCTTGCAACGAAATGACTCCAGAGCACTTAAAAACCCGCTTGCAACGAAATGACTCCAGAACACTTAAAAACCCGCTTGCAACGAAATGACTCCAGAGCACTTAAAAACCCGCTTGCAACGAAATGACTCTAGAGCACCTAAAAACCCGCTTGCAACGAAATGACTCCAGAACACTTAAAAACCCGCTTGCAACGAAATGACTCCAGAGAACTTAATAACCCGCTTACAACGAAATGCCTTCAGAGCACTTAAAAACCCGCTTGCAACGAAATGACTCCAGAGCACTTAAAAACCCGCTTGCAACGAAAGGCCTACAGAGCACTTAAAAAACCCGCTTCCAGTGAAATGTCTGAGAAGTATGTAAAAACTCGCTTGCAAGGAAATGACTCCAGAGCACGTAAAAACCCGCTTGCAACGAAATGATTCCAGAGCACTGAAAAACCCGCTTACAATGAAATGCCTTCAGAGCACTTAAAAACCCGCTTGCAACGAAATGACTCCAGAGCACTTAAAAACCCGCTTGCAACGAAATGACTCCAGAGCACTTAAACACCCGCGTGCAACGAAATGACTCCAGAGCACTTAAAAACCCGATAGCAACGAAATGACTCCAGAGCACTTAAAAACCCGCTTGCAACGAAATGACTCCAGAGCACTTAAAAACCCGCTTGCAATGAAATGACTCCAGAGCACTTAAAAACCCGCTTGCAACGAAATGACTCCAGAGCACTTAAAAACCCGCTTGCAACGAAATGATTCCAGAGCACTTAAAAACCCGCTTGCAACGAAATGAGTCCAGAACACTTAAAAACCCGCTTGCAACGAAATGAGTCCAGAGCACTTAAAAACCCGCTTGCAACGAAATGACTCCAGAGCACTTAAACACCCGCTTGCAACGAAATGACTCCAGAGCACTTAAAAACCCGCTAGCAACGAAATGACTCCAGAGCACTTAAAAACCCGCTTGCAACGAAATGACTCCAGAGTACTTAAAAACCCGCTTGCAACGAAATGACTGCAGAGCACTTAAAAAACCCACTTCCAGTGAAATGTCTGAGAAGTATGTAAAAACCCGCTTTCAACGAAATGACTCCAGAGCACTTAAAAACCCGCTTGCAACGAAATGACTCCAGAGCACTTAAAAACCCGCTTGCATCGAAATGACTCCAGAGCACTTAAAAAACCCGCTTCCAGTGAAATGTCTGAGAAGTATGTAAAAACCCGCTTGCAATGAAATGACTCCAGAGCACGTAAAAACCCGCTTGCAACGAAATGACTCCAGAGCACTGAAAAACCCGCTTACAACGAAATGCCTTCAGAGCACTTAAAAACCCGCTTGCAACGGAATGACTCCAGAGCACTTAAAAACCCGCTTGCAACGAAATGACTCCAGAGCACTTAAAAACCCGCTTGCAACGAAATGACTCCAGAGAACTTAATAACCCGCTTACAACGAAATGCCTTCAGAGCACTTAAAAACCCGCTTGCAACGAAATGACTCCAGAGCACTTAAAAACCCGCTTGCAACGAAAGGCCTACAGAGCACTTAAAAAACCCGCTTCCAGTGAAATGTCTGAGAAGTATGTAAAAACTCGCTTGCAAGGAAATGACTCCAGAACACGTAAAAACCCGCTTGCAACGAAATGACTCCAGAGCACTTAAAAACCCGCTTACAACGAAATGCCTCCAGAGCACTTAAAAACCCGCTTGCAACGAAATGACTCCAGAGCACTTAAAAACCCGCTTGCAACGAAATGACTCCAGAGCACTTAAAAACCCGCTTGCAACGAAATGACTCCAGAGCACTTAAAAACCCGCTTGCAACGAAATGACTCCAGAACACTTAAAAACCCGCTTGCAACGAAATGACTCCAGAGCACTTAAAAACCCGCTTGCAACGAAATGACTCTAGAGCACCTAAAAACCCGCTTGCAACGAAATGACTCCAGAACACTTAAAAACCCGCTTGCAACGAAATGACTCCAGAGAACTTAATAACCCGCTTACAACGAAATGCCTTCAGAGCACTTAAAAACCCGCTTGCAACGAAATGACTCCAGAGCACTTAAAAACCCGCTTGCAACGAAAGGCCTACAGAGCACTTAAAAAACCCGCTTCCAGTGAAATGTCTGAGAAGTATGTAAAAACTCGCTTGCAAGGAAATGACTCCAGAGCACGTAAAAACCCGCTTGCAACGAAATGATTCCAGAGCACTGAAAAACCCGCTTACAATGAAATGCCTTCAGAGCACTTAAAAACCCGCTTGCAACGAAATGACTCCAGAGCACTTAAAAACCCGCTTGCAACGAAATGACTCCAGAGCACTTAAACACCCGCGTGCAACGAAATGACTCCAGAGCACTTAAAAACCCGATAGCAACGAAATGACTCCAGAGCACTTAAAAACCCGCTTGCAACGAAATGACTCCAGAGCACTTAAAAACCCGCTTGCAATGAAATGACTCCAGAGCACTTAAAAACCCGCTTGCAACGAAATGACTCCAGAGCACGTAAAAACCCGCTTGCAACGAAATGATTCCAGAGCACTTAAAAACCCGCTTGCAACGAAATGAGTCCAGAACACTTAAAAACCCGCTTGCAACGAAATGAGTCCAGAGCACTTAAAAACCCGCTTGCAACGAAATGACTCCAGAGCACTTAAACACCCGCTTGCAACGAAATGACTCCAGAGCACTTAAAAACCCGCTAGCAACGAAATGACTCCAGAGCACTTAAAAACCCGCTTGCAACGAAATGACTCCAGAGTACTTAAAAACCCGCTTGCAACGAAATGACTGCAGAGCACTTAAAAAACCCACTTCCAGTGAAATGTCTGAGAAGTATGTAAAAACCCGCTTTCAACGAAATGACTCCAGAGCACTTAAAAACCCGCTTGCAACGAAATGACTCCAGAGCACTTAAAAACCCGCTTGCATCGAAATGACTCCAGAGCACTTAAAAACCCGCTTGCAACGAAATGACTCCAGAGCACTTAAAAACCCGCTTGCAACGAAATGACTCCAGAGCACTTAAAAACCCGCTTGCAACGAAATGACTCCAGAGCATTTAAAAACCCGCTTGCAACGAAATGACTCCAGAGCACTTAAAAACCCGCTTGCAACGAAATGACTCCAGAGCACTTAAAAACCCGCTTGCAACGAAATGACTCCAGAACACTTAATAACCCGCTTGCAACGAAATGACTCCAGAGCACTTAAAAACCCGCTTGCAACGAAATGACTCCAGAGCACTTAAAAACCCGCTTGCAACGAAATGACTCTAGAGCACTTAAAAACCCGCTTGCAACGAAATGACTCCAGAGCACTTAAAAACCCGCTTGCAACGAAATGACTCCAGAGCACTTAAAAACCCGCTTGCAACGAAATGACTCCTGAGCACTTAAAAACCCGCTTGCAACGAAATGACTCCAGAGCACTTAAAAACCCGCTTGCAACGAAATGACTCCAGAGCACTTAAAAACCCGCTTGCAACGAAATGACTCCAGAGCAATTAAAAACCCGCTTGCAACGAAATGACTCCAGAGCACTTAAAAACCCGCTTGCAACGAAATGACTCCAGAGCACTTAAAAACCCGCTTGCAACTAAATGACTCCAGAGCACTTAAAAACCCGCTTGCAACGAAATGACTCCAGAGCACTGAAAAACCCGCTTGCAACGAAATGCCTTCAGAGCACTTAAAAACCCCCTTGCAACGAAATGACTCCAGAGCACTTAAAACCCGCTTGCATCGAAATGACTCCAGAGCACTTAAAAACCCGCTTGCAACGAAATGACTCCAGAGCACTTAAAAACCCGCTTGCAACGAAATGACTCCAGAGCAATTAAAAACCCGCTTGCAACGAAATGACTCCAGAGCAATTAAAAACCCGCTTGCAACGAAATGACTCCAGAGCACTTAAAATCCCGCTTGCAACGAAATGACTCCAGAGCACTTAAAAACCCACTTGCAACGAAATGACTCCAGAACACGTAATAACCCGCTTGCAACTAAATGACTCCAGAGCACTTAAAAACCCGCTTGCAACGAAATGACTCCAGAGCACTTAAAAACCCGCTTGCAACGAAATGACTCCAGAGCACTTAAAAACCCGCTTGCAACGAAATGACTCCAGAGCACTTAAAAACCCGCTTGCAACGAAATGACTCCAGAGCACTTAAAAACCCGCTTGCAACGAAATGACTCCAGAGCACTTAAAAACCCGCTTGCAACGAAATGACTGCAGAGCACTTAAAAACCCGCTTGCAACGAAATGACTCCAGAGCAATTAAAAACCCGCTTGCAACGAAATGACTCCAGAGCACTTAAAAACCCGCTTGCAACGAAATGAGTCCAGAGCACTTAAAAACCCGCTTGCAACGAAATGACTCCAGAGCACTTAAAAACCCGCTTGCAAAGAAATGACTCCAGAGCACTGAAACACCCGCTTGCAACGAAATGACTCCAGAGCACTTAAAAACCCGCTTGCAACGAAATGACTCCAGAGCACTTAAAAACCCGCTTGCAACGAAATGACTCCAGAGTACTTAAAAACCCGCTTGCAACTAAATGACTCCAGAGCACTTAAAAAACCCGCTTCCAGTGAAATGTCTGAGAAGTATGTAAAAACCCGCTTGCAATGAAATGACTCGAGAGCACGTAAAAACCCGCTTGCAACGAAATGACTCCAGAGCACTGAAAAACCCGCTTACAACGAAATGCCTTCAAAGCACTTAAAAACCCGCTTGCAACAAAATGACTCCAGAGCACTTAAAAACCCGCTTGCAACGAAATGACTCAAGAGCACTTAAAAACCCGCTTGCAACGAAATGACTCCAGAGCACTTAAAAATATGCTTGCAACGAAATGACTCCAGAACACTTAAAAACCCGCTTGCAACGAAATGACTCCAGAGCAATTAAAAACCCGCTTGCAACGAAATGACTCCAGAGCACTTAAAAACCCGCTTGCAACGAAATGACTCCAGAGTACTTAAAAACGCGCTTGCAACAAAATGACTCCAGAGCACTTAAAAAACACACTTCCAGTGAAATGTCTGAGAAGTATGTAAAAACCCGCTTGCAACGAAATGAGTCCAGAGCACTTAAAAACCCGCTTGCAACGAAATTACTCCAGAGCACTTAAACACCCGCATGCAACGAAATGACTCCAGAGCACTTAAAAACCCGCTAGCAACGAAATGACTCCAGAGCACTTAAAAACCCGCTTGCAACGAAATGACTCCAGAGCACTTAAAAACCCGCTTGCAACGAAATGACTCCAGAGCACTTAAAAACCCGCTTGCAACGAAATGACTCCAGAGCACTTAAAAACCCGCTTGCAACGAAATGACTCCAGAGCATTTAAAAACCCGCTTGCAACGAAATGACTCCAGAGCATTTAAAAACCCGCTTGCAACGAAATGACTCCAGAGCACTTAAAATCCCGCTTGCAACGAAATGACTCCAGAGCACTTAAAAACCCGCTTGCAACGAAATGACTCCAGAGTACTTAAAAACGCGCTTGCAACAAAATGACTCCAGAGCACTTAAAAAACACACTTCCAGTGAAATGTCTGAGAAGTATGTAAAAACCCGCTTGCAACGAAATGACTCCAGAGCACTTAAACACCCGCTTGCAACGAAATGACTCCAGAGTACTTAAAAACCCGCTTGCAACGAAATGACTCCAGAGCACTTAAAAACCCGCTTGCAACGAAATGACTCCAGAACACTTAAAAACCCGCTTGCAACGAAATGACTCCAGAGCACTTAAAAACCCGCTTGCAACGAAATGACTCCAGAGCACTGAAACACCCGCTTGCAACGAAATGACTCCAGAGCACTTAAAAACCCGCTTGCAACGAAATGACTCCAGAGCACTTAAAAACCCGCTTGCAACGAAATGACTCCAGAGTACTTAAAAACCCGCTTGCAACGAAATGACTCCAGAGCACTTAAAAAACCCGCTTCCAGTGAAATGTCTGAGAAGTATGTAAAAACCCGCTTGCAATGAAATGACTCGAGAGCACGTAAAAACCCGCTTGCAACGAAATGACTCCAGAGCACTGAAAAACCCGCTTACAACGAAATGCCTTCAAAGCACTTAAAAACCCGCTTGCAACAAAATGACTCCAGAGCACTTAAAAACCCGCTTGCAACGAAATGACTCAAGAGCACTTAAAAACCCGCTTGCAACGAAATGACTCCAGAGCACTTAAAAATATGCTTGCAACGAAATGACTCCAGAACACTTAAAAACCCGCTTGCAACGAAATGACTCCAGAGCAATTAAAAACCCGCTTGCAACGAAATGACTCCAGAGCACTTAAAAACCCGCTTGCAACGAAATGACTCCAGAGCACTTAAAAACCCGCTTGCAACGAAATGAGTCCAGAGCACTTAAAAACCCGCTTGCAACGAAATGACTCCAGAGCACTTAAAAACCCGCTTGCATCGAAATGACTCCAGAGCACTTAAAAACCCGCTTGCAACGAAATGACTCCAGAGCACTTAAAAACCCGCTTGCAACGAAATGACTCCAGAGCACTTAAAAACCCGCTTGCAACGAAATGACTCCAGAGCACTTAAAAACCCGCTTGCAACGAAATGACTCCAGAGCATTTAAAAACCCGCTTGCAACGAAATGACTCCAGAGCATTTAAAAACCCGCTTGCAACGAAATGACTCCAGAGCACTTAAAATCCCGCTTGCAACGAAATGACTCCAGAGCACTTAAAAACCCGCTTGCAACGAAATGACTCCAGAGTACTTAAAAACGCGCTTGCAACAAAATGACTCCAGAGCACTTAAAAAACACACTTCCAGTGAAATGTCTGAGAAGTATGTAAAAACCCGCTTGCAATGAAATGACTCCAGAGCACGTAAAAACCCGTTTGCAACGAAATGACTCCAGAGCACTTAAAAACCCGCTTGCAACGAAATGACTCCAGAGCACTTAAAAACCCGCTTGCAACGAAATGACTCCAGAGTACTTAAAAACCCGCTTGCAACGAAATGACTCCAGAGCACTTAAAAAACCCGCTTCCAGTGAAATGTCTGAGAAGTATGTAAAAACCCGCTTGCAATGAAATGACTCCAGAGCACGTAAAAACCCGCTTGCAACGAAAGGACTCCAGAGCACTGAAAAACCCGCTTACAACGAAATGCCTTCAGAGCACTTAAAAACCCGCTTGCAACGGAATGACTCCAGAGCACTTAAAAACCCGCTTGCAACGAAATGACTCCAGAGCACTTAAAAACCCGCTTGCAACGAAATGACTCCAGAGAACTTAATAACCCGCTTACAACGAAATGCCTTCAGAGCACTTAAAAACCCGCTTGCAACGAAATGACTCCAGAGCACTTAAAAACCCGCTTGCAACGAAAGTCCTACAGAGCACTTAAAAAACCCGCTTCCAGTGAAATGTCTGAGAAGTATGTAAAAACTCGCTTGCAAGGAAATGACTCCAGAACACGTAAAAACCCGCTTGCAACGAAATGACTCCAGAGCACTTAAAAACCCGCTTACAACGAAATGCCTCCAGAGCACTTAAAAACCCGCTTGCAACGAAATGACTCCAGAGCACTTAAAAACCCGCTTGCAACGAAATGACTCCAGAGCACTTAAAAACCCGCTTGCAACGAAATGACTCCGGAGCACTTAAAAACCCGCTTGCAACGAAATGACTCCAGAACACTTAAAAACCCGCTTGCAACGAAATGACTCCAGAGCACTTAAAAACCCGCTTGCAACGAAATGACTCTAGAGCACCTAAAAACCCGCTTGCAACGAAATGACTCCAGAGCACTTAAAAACCCGCTTGCAACGAAATGACTCCAGAGAACTTAATAACCCGCTTACAACGAAATGCCTTCAGAGCACTTAAAAACCCGCTTGCAACGAAATGACTCCAGAGCACTTAAAAACCCGCTTGCAACGAAAGGCCTACAGAGCACTTAAAAAACCCGCTTCCAGTGAAATGTCTGAGAAGTATGTAAAAACTCGCTTGCAAGGAAATGACTCCAGAGCACGTAAAAACCCGCTTGCAACGAAATGATTCCAGAGCACTGAAAAACCCGCTTACAATGAAATGCCTTCAGAGCACTTAAAAACCCGCTTGCAACGAAATGACTCCAGAGCACTTAAAAACCCGCTTGCAACGAAATGACTCCAGAGCACTTAAACACCCGCGTGCAACGAAATGACTCCAGAGCACTTAAAAACCCGATAGCAACGAAATGACTCCAGAGCACTTAAAAACCCGCTTGCAACGAAATGACTCCAGAGCACTTAAAAACCCGCCTGCAATGAAATGACTCCAGAGCACTTAAAAACCCGCTTGCAACGAAATGACTCCAGAGCACTTAAAAACCCGCTTGCAACGAAATGATTCCAGAGCACTTAAAAACCCGCTTGCAACGAAATGAGTCCAGAACACTTAAAAACCCGCTTGCAACGAAATGAGTCCAGAGCACTTAAAAACCCGCTTGCAACGAAATGACTCCAGAGCACTTAAACACCCGCTTGCAACGAAATGACTCCAGAGCACTTAAAAACCCGCTAGCAACGAAATGACTCCAGAGCACTTAAAAACCCGCTTGCAACGAAATGACTCCAGAGTACTTAAAAACCCGCTTGCAACGAAATGACTGCAGAGCACTTAAAAAACCCACTTCCAGTGAAATGTCTGAGAAGTATGTAAAAACCCGCTTTCAACGAAATGACTCCAGAGCACTTAAAAACCCGCTTGCAACGAAATGACTCCAGAGCACTTAAAAACCCGCTTGCATCGAAATGACTCCAGAGCACTTAAAAACCCGCTTGCAACGAAATGACTCCAGAGCACTTAAAAACCCGCTTGCAACGAAATGACTCCAGAGCACTTAAAAACCCGCTTGCAACGAAATGACTCCAGAGCACTTAAAAACCCGCTTGCAACGAAATGACTCCAGAGCACTTAAAAACCCGCTTGCAACGAAATGACTCCAGAGCATTTAAAAACCCGCTTGCAACGAAATGACTCCAGAGCACTTAAAAACCCGCTTGCAACGAAATGACTCCAGAGCACTTAAAAACCCGCTTGCAACGAAATGACTCCAGAACACTTAATAACCCGCTTGCAACGAAATGACTCCAGAGCACTTAAAAACCCGCTTGCAACGAAATGACTCCAGAGCACTTAAAAACCCGCTTGCAACGAAATGACTCCAGAGCACTTAAAACCCCGCTTGCAACGAAATGACTCCAGAGCACTTAAAAACCCGCTTGCAACGAAATGACTGCAGAGCACTTAAAAACCCGCTTGCAACGAAATGACTCCAGAGCAATTAAAAACCCGCTGGCAACGAAATGACTCCAGAGCACTTAAAAACCCGCTTGCAACGAAATGAGTCCAGAGCACTTAAAAACCCGCTTGCAACGAAATGACTCCAGAGCACTTAAAAACCCGCTTGCAACGAAATGACTCCAGAGCACTGAAACACCCGCTTGCAACGAAATGACTCCAGAGCACTTAAAAACCCGCTTGCAACGAAATGACTCCAGAGCACTTAAAAACCCGCTTGCAACGAAATGACTCCAGAGCACTTAAAAAACCCGCTTCCAGTGAAATGTCTGAGAAGTATGTAAAAACCCGCTTGCAATGAAATGACTCGAGAGCACGTAAAAACCCGCTTGCAACGAAATGACTCCAGAGCACTGAAAAACCCGCTTACAACGAAATGCCTTCAAAGCACTTAAAAACCCGCTTGCAACAAAATGACTCCAGAGCACTTAAAAACCCGCTTGCAACGAAATGACTCAAGAGCACTTAAAAACCCGCTTGCAACGAAATGACTCCAGAGCACTTAAAAATATGCTTGCAACGAAATGACTCCAGAACACTTAAAAACCCGCTTGCAACGAAATGACTCCAGAGCAATTAAAAACCCGCTTGCAACGAAATGACTCCAGAGCACTTAAAAACCCGCTTGCAACGAAATGACTCCAGAGTACTTAAAAACGCGCTTGCAACAAAATGACTCCAGAGCACTTAAAAAACACACTTCCAGTGAAATGTCTGAGAAGTATGTAAAAACCCGCTTGCAACGAAATGAGTCCAGAGCACTTAAAAACCCGCTTGCAACGAAATGACTCCAGAGCACTTAAACACCCGCATGCAACGAAATGACTCCAGAGCACTTAAAAACCCGCTAGCAACGAAATGACTCCAGAGCACTTAAAAACCCGCTTGCAACGAAATGACTCCAGAGCACTTAAAAACCCGCTTGCAACGAAATGACTCCAGAGCACTTAAAAACCCGCTTGCATCGAAATGACTCCAGAGCACTTAAAAACCCGCTTGCAACGAAATGACTCCAGAGCACTTAAAAACCCGCTTGCAACGAAATGACTCCAGAGCACTTAAAAACCCGCTTGCAACGAAATGACTCCAGAGCACTTAAAAACCCGCTTGCAACGAAATGACTCCAGAGCATTTAAAAACCCGCTTGCAACGAAATGACTCCAGAGCATTTAAAAACCCGCTTGCAACGAAATGACTCCAGAGCACTTAAAATCCCGCTTGCAAAGAAATGACTCCAGAGCACTTAAAAACCCGCTTGCAACGAAATGACTCCAGAGTACTTAAAAACGCGCTTGCAACAAAATGACTCCAGAGCACTTAAAAAACACACTTCCAGTGAAATGTCTGAGAAGTATGTAAAAACCCGCTTGCAATGAAATGACTCCAGAGCACGTAAAAACCCGCTTGCAACGAAATGACTCCAGAGCACTTAAAAACCCGCTTGCAACGAAATGACTCCAGAGCACTTAAAAACCCGCTTGCAACGAAATGACTCCAGAGTACTTAAAAACCCGCTTGCAACGAAATGACTCCAGAGCACTTAAAAAACCTGCTTCCAGTGAAATGTCTGAGAAGTATGTAAAAACCCGCTTGCAATGAAATGACTCCAGAGCACGTAAAAACCCGCTTGCAACGAAATGACTCCAGAGCACTGAAAAACCCGCTTACAACGAAATGCCTTCAGAGCACTTAAAAACCCGCTTGCAACGGAATGTCTCCAGAGCACTTAAAAACCCGCTTGCAACGAAATGACTCCAGAGCACTTAAAAACCCGCTTGCAACGATATGACTCCAGAGAACTTAATAACCCGCTTACAACGAAATGCCTTCAGAGCACTTAAAAACCCGCTTGCAACGAAATGACTCCAGAGCACTTAAAAACCCGCTTGCCATGAAAGGCCTACAGAGCACTTAAAAAACCCGCTTCCAGTGAAATGTCTGAGAAGTATGTAAAAACCCGCTTGCAACGAAATGACTCCAGAGCACTTAAAAACCCGCTTGCAACGAAATGACTCCAGAGCATTTAAAAACCCGCTTGCAACGAAATGACTCCAGAGCACTTAAAAACCCGCTTGCAACGAAATGACTCCAGAGCACTTAAAAACCCGCTTGCAACGAAATGACTCCAGAACACTTAATAACCCGCTTGCAACGAAATGACTCCAGAGCACTTAAAAACCCGCTTGCAACGAAATGACTCCAGAGCACTTAAAAACCCGCTTGCAACGAAATGACTCCAGAGCACTTAAAAACCCGCTTGCAACGAAATGACTCCAGAGCACTTAAAAACCCGCTTGCAACGAAATGACTCCAGAGCACTTAAAAACCCGCTTGCAACGAAATGACTCCTGAGCACTTAAAAACCCGCTTGCAACGAAATGACTCCAGAGCACTTAAAAACCCGCTTGCAACAAAATGACTCCAGAGCACTTAAAAACCCGCTTGCAACGAAATGACTCCAGAGCAATTAAAAACCCGCTTGCAACGAAATGACTCCAGAGCACTTAAAAACCCGCTTGCAACGAAATGACTCCAGAGCACTTAAAAACCCGCTTGCAACTAAATGACTCCAGAGCACTTAAAAACCCGCTTGCAACGAAATGACTCTAGAGCACTGAAAAACCCGCTTCCAGTGAAATGTCTGAGAAGTATGTAAAAACCCGCTTGCAATGAAATGACTCGAGAGCACGTAAAAACCCGCTTGCAACGAAATGACTCCAGAGCACTGAAAAACCCGCTTACAACGAAATGCCTTCAAAGCACTTAAAAACCCGCTTGCAACAAAATGACTCCAGAGCACTTAAAAACCCGCTTGCAACGAAATGACTCAAGAGCACTTAAAAACCCGCTTGCAACGAAATGACTCCAGAGCACTTAAAAATATGCTTGCAACGAAATGACTCCAGAACACTTAAAAACCCGCTTGCAACGAAATGACTCCAGAGCAATTAAAAACCCGCTTGCAACGAAATGACTCCAGAGCACTTAAAAACCCGCTTGCAACGAAATGACTCCAGAGTACTTAAAAACGCGCTTGCAACAAAATGACTCCAGAGCACTTAAAAAACACACTTCCAGTGAAATGTCTGAGAAGTATGTAAAAACCCGCTTGCAACGAAATGAGTCCAGAGCACTTAAAAACCCGCTTGCAACGAAATGACTCCAGAGCACTTAAACACCCGCGTGCAACGAAATGACTCCAGAGCACTTAAAAACCCGCTAGCAACGAAATGACTCCAGAGCACTTAAAAACCCGCTTGCAACGAAATGACTCCAGAGCACTTAAAAACCCGCTTGCAACGAAATGACTCCAGAGCACTTAAAAACCCGCTTGCATCGAAATGACTCCAGAGCACTTAAAAACCCGCTTGCAACGAAATGACTCCAGAGCACTTAAAAACCCGCTTGCAACGAAATGACTCCAGAGCACTTAAAAACCCGCTTGCAACGAAATGACTCCAGAGAACTTAATAACCCGCTTACAACGAAATGCCTTCAGAGCACTTAAAAACCC
The DNA here is from genome assembly GCF_030254825.1 of Meriones unguiculatus. Lineage (NCBI taxonomy): Eukaryota > Metazoa > Chordata > Mammalia > Rodentia > Muridae > Meriones > Meriones unguiculatus. Next base: position 3,130,643 of record NC_083367.1, read on the forward strand.
GCTTGCAACGGAATGTCTCCAGAGCACTTAAAAACCCGCTTGCAACGAAATGACTCCAGAGCACTTAAAAACCCGCTTGCAACGAAATGACTCCAGAGAACTTAATAACCCGCTTACAACGAAATGCCTTCAGAGCACTTAAAAACCCGCTTGCAACGAAATGACTCCAGAGCACTTAAAAACCCGCTTGCCATGAAAGGCCTACAGAGCACTTAAAAAACCCGCTTCCAGTGAAATGTCTGAGAAGTATGTAAAAACCCGCTTGCAACGAAATGACTCCAGAGCACTTAAAAACCCGCTTGCAACGAAATGACTCCAGAGCATTTAAAAACCCGCTTGCAACGAAATGACTCCAGAGCACTTAAAAACCCGCTTGCAACGAAATGACTCCAGAGCACTTAAAAACCCGCTTGCAACGAAATGACTCCAGAACACTTAATAACCCGCTTGCAACGAAATGACTCCAGAGCACTTAAAAACCCGCTTGCAACGAAATGACTCCAGAGCACTTAAAAACCCGCTTGCAACGAAATGACTCCAGAGCACTTAAAAACCCGCTTGCAACGAAATGACTCCAGAGCACTTAAAAACCCGCTTGCAACGAAATGACTCCAGAGCACTTAAAAACCCGCTTGCAACGAAATGACTCCTGAGCACTTAAAAACCCGCTTGCAACGAAATGACTCCAGAGCACTTAAAAACCCGCTTGCAACAAAATGACTCCAGAGCACTTAAAAACCCGCTTGCAACGAAATGACTCCAGAGCAATTAAAAACCCGCTTGCAACGAAATGACTCCAGAGCACTTAAAAACCCGCTTGCAACGAAATGACTCCAGAGCACTTAAAAACCCGCTTGCAACTAAATGACTCCAGAGCACTTAAAAACCCGCTTGCAACGAAATGACTCCAGAGCACTGAAAAACCCGCTTCCAGTGAAATGTCTGAGAAGTATGTAAAAACCCGCTTGCAATGAAATGACTCGAGAGCACGTAAAAACCCGCTTGCAACGAAATGACTCCAGAGCACTGAAAAACCCGCTTACAACGAAATGCCTTCAAAGCACTTAAAAACCCGCTTGCAACAAAATGACTCCAGAGCACTTAAAAACCCGCTTGCAACGAAATGACTCAAGAGCACTTAAAAACCCGCTTGCAACGAAATGACTCCAGAGCACTTAAAAATATGCTTGCAACGAAATGACTCCAGAACACTTAAAAACCCGCTTGCAACGAAATGACTCCAGAGCAATTAAAAACCCGCTTGCAACGAAATGACTCCAGAGCACTTAAAAACCCGCTTGCAACGAAATGACTCCAGAGTACTTAAAAACGCGCTTGCAACAAAATGACTCCAGAGCACTTAAAAAACACACTTCCAGTGAAATGTCTGAGAAGTATGTAAAAACCCGCTTGCAACGAAATGAGTCCAGAGCACTTAAAAACCCGCTTGCAACGAAATGACTCCAGAGCACTTAAACACCCGCGTGCAACGAAATGACTCCAGAGCACTTAAAAACCCGCTAGCAACGAAATGACTCCAGAGCACTTAAAAACCCGCTTGCAACGAAATGACTCCAGAGCACTTAAAAACCCGCTTGCAACGAAATGACTCCAGAGCACTTAAAAACCCGCTTGCATCGAAATGACTCCAGAGCACTTAAAAACCCGCTTGCAACGAAATGACTCCAGAGCACTTAAAAACCCGCTTGCAACGAAATGACTCCAGAGCACTTAAAAACCCGCTTGCAACGAAATGACTCCAGAGCACTTAAAAACCCGCTTTCAACGAAATGACTCCAGAGCATTTAAAAACCCGCTTGCAACGAAATGACTCCAGAGCATTTAAAAACCCGCTTGCAACGAAATGACTCCAGAGCACTTAAAATCCCGCTTGCAACGAAATGACTCCAGAGCACTTAAAAACCCGCTTGCAACGAAATGACTCCAGAGTACTTAAAAACGCGCTTGCAACAAAATGACTCCAGAGCACTTAAAAAACACACTTCCAGTGAAATGTCTGAGAAGTATGTAAAAACCCGCTTGCAATGAAATGACTCCAGAGCACGTAAAAACCCGCTTGCAACGAAATGACTCCAGAGCACTTAAAAACCCGCTTGCAACGAAATGACTCCAGAGCACTTAAAAACCCGCTTGCAACGAAATGACTCCAGAGTACTTAAAAACCCGCTTGCAACGAAATGACTCCAGAGCACTTAAAAAACCCGCTTCCAGTGAAATGTCTGAGAAGTATGTAAAAACCCGCTTGCAATGAAATGACTCCAGAGCACGTAAAAACCCGCTTGCAACGAAATGACTCCAGAGCACTGAAAAACCCGCTTACAACGAAATGCCTTCAGAGCACTTAAAAACCCGCTTGCAACGGAATGACTCCAGAGCACTTAAAAACCCGCTTGCAACGAAATGAATCCAGAGCACTTAAAAACCCGCTTGCAACGAAATGACTCCAGAACACTTAAAAACCCGCTTGCAACGAAATGAGTCCAGAGCACTTAAAAACCCGCTTGTAACGAAATGACTCCAGAGCACTTAAAAACCCGCTTGCAACGAAATGAGTCCAGAGCACTTAAAAACCCGCTTGCAACGAAATGACTCCAGAGCACTTAAAAACCCGCTTGCAACGAAATGACTCCAGAGCACATAAAAACCCGCTTGCAACGAAATGACTCCAGAGCACTTAAACACCCGCTTGCAACGAAATGACTCCAGAGCACTTAAAAACCCGCTTGCAACGAAATGACTCCAGAGCACTTAAAAACCCGCTTGCAACGAAATGACTCCAGAGCACTTAAAAACCCGCTTGCAACGAAATGACTCCAGAACACTTAAAAACCCGCTTGCAACGAAATGACTCCAGAGCACTTAAAAACCCGCTTGCAACGAAATGACTCCAGAGCACTTAAACACCCGCTTGCAACGAAATGAGTCCAGAGCACTTAAAAACCCGCTTGCAACGAAATGACTCCAGAGCACTTAAAAACCCGCTTGCAACGAAATGACTCCAGAGCACTGAAACACCCGCTTGCAACGAAATGACTCCAGAGCACTTAAAAACCCGCTTGCAACGAAATGACTCCAGAGCACTTAAAAACCCGCTTGCAACGAAATGACTCCAGAGTACTTAAAAACCCGCTTGCAACGAAATGACTCCAGAGCACTTAAAAAACCCGCTTCCAGTGAAATGTCTGAGAAGTATGTAAAAACCCGCTTGCAATGAAATGACTCGAGAGCACGTAAAAACCCGCTTGCAACGAAATGACTCCAGAGCACTGAAAAACCCGCTTACAACGAAATGCCTTTAAAGCACTTAAAAACCCGCTTGCAACAAAATGACTCCAGAGCACTTAAAACCCGCTTGCAACGAAATGAATCAAGAGCACTTAAAAACCCGCTTGCAACGAAATGACTCCAGAGCACTTAAAAATATGCTTGCAACGAAATGACTCCAGAACACTTAAAAACCCGCTTGCAACGAAATGACTCCAGAGCAATTAAAAACCCGCTTGCAACGAAATGACTCCAGAGCACTTAAAAACCCGCTTGCAACGAAATGACTCCAGAATACTTAAAAACGCGCTTGCAACAAAATGACTCCAAAGCACTTAAAAAACACACTTTCAGTGAAATGTCTGAGAAGTATGTAAAAACCCGCTTGCAATGAAATGACTCCAGAGCACGTAAAAACCCGCTTGCAACGAAATGACTTCAGAGCACTTAAAAACCAGCTTGCAACGAAATGACTCCAGAACACTTAAAAACCCGCTTGCAACGAAATGACTCCAGATCACTTAAAAACCCGCTTGCAACGAAATTACTCCAGAGCACTTAAACACCCGCTTGCAACGAAATGACTCCAGAGCACTTAAAAACCCGCTTGCAACGAAATGACTCCAGAGCACTTAAAAACCCGCTTGCAACGAAATGACTCCAGAGTACTTAAAAACCCGCTTGCAACGAAATGACTCCAGAGCACTTAAAAAACCCGCTTCCAGTGAAATGTCTGAGAAGTATGTAAAAACCCGCTTGCAATGAAATGACTCCAGAGCACTGAAAAATCCGCTTACAACGAAATGCCTTCAGAGCACTTAAAAACCCGCTTGCAACGGAATGACTCCAGAGCACTTAAAAACCCGCTTGCAACGAAATGACTCCAGAGCACTTAAAAACCCGCTTGCAACGAAATGACTCCAGAGCACTTAAAAACCCGCTTGCAACGAAATGACTCCAGAGCACGTAAAAACCCGCTTGCAACGAAATGACTCCAGAGCACTTAAAAACCCGCTTGCAACGAAATGACTCCAGAGCACGTAAAAACCCGCTTGCAACGAAATGACTCCAGAGCACTGAAAAACCCGCTTACAACGAAATGCCTTCAGAGCACTTAAAAACCCGCTTGCAACGAAATGACTCCAGAGCACTTAAAAACCCGCTTGCAACGAAATGACTCCAGAGTACTTAAAAACCCGCTTGCAACGAAATGACTCCAGAGCACTTAAAAAACCCGCTTCCAGTGAAATGTCTGAGAAGTATGTAAAAACCCGCTTGCAATGAAATGACTCCAGAGCACGTAAAAACCCGCTTGCAACGAAATGACTCCAGAGCACTGAAAAACCCGCTTACAACGAAATGCCTTCAGAGCACTTAAAAACCCGCTTGCAAGGAAATGACTCCAGAGCACTTAAAAACCCGCTTGCAACGAAATGACTCCAGAGCACTTAAAAACCCGCTTGCAACGAAATGACTCCAGAGCACTTAAAAACCCGCTTGCAACGAAATGACTCCAGAGCACTTAAAAACCCGCTTGCAACGAAATGAGTCCAGAGCACTTAAAAACCCGCTTGCAACGAAATGACTCCAGAGCACTTAAAAACCCGCTTGCAACGAAATGACTCCAGAGCACTTAAAAACCCGCTTGCAACGAAATGACTCCAGAGCACTTAAAAACCCGCTTGCAACGAAATGACTCCAGAACACTTAAAAACCCGCTTGCAACGAAATGACTCCAGAGCACTTAAAAACCCGCTTGCAACGAAATGACTCCAGAGCACTTAAAAACCCGCTTGCAACGAAATGAGTCCAGAGCACTTAAAAACCCGCTTGCAACGAAATGACTCCAGAGCACTTAAAAACCCGCTTGCAACGAAATGACTCCAGAGCACTGAAACACCCGCTTGCAACGAAATGACTCCAGAGCACTTAAAAACCCGCTTGCAACGAAATGACTCCAGAGCACTTAAAAACCCGCTTGCAACGAAATGACTCCAGAGTACTTAAAAACCCGCTTGCAACGAAATGACTCCAGAGCATTTAAAAAACCCGCTTCCAGTGAAATGTCTGAGAAGTATGTAAAAACCCGCTTGCAATGAAATGACTCGAGAGCACGTAAAAACCCGCTTGCAACGAAATGACTCCAGAGCACTGAAAAACCCGCTTACAACGAAATGCCTTCAAAGCACTTAAAAACCCGCTTGCAACAAAATGACTCCAGAGCACTTAAAAACCCGCTTGCAACGAAATGAATCAAGAGCACTTAAAAACCCGCTTGCAACGAAATGACTCCAGAGCACTTAAAAATATGCTTGCAACGAAATGACTCCAGAACACTTAAAAACCCGCTTGCAACGAAATGACTCCAGAGCAATTAAAAACCCGCTTGCAACGAAATGACTCCAGAGCACTTAAAAACCCGCTTGCAACGAAATGACTCCAGAGTACTTAAAAACGCGCTTGCAACAAAATGACTCCAGAGCACTTAAAAAACACACTTTCAGTGAAATGTCTGAGAAGTATGTAAAAACCCGCTTGCAATGAAATGACTCCAGAGCACGTAAAAACCCGCTTGCAACGAAATGACTCCAGAGCACTTAAAAACCCGCTTGCAACGAAATGACTCCAGAACACTTAAAAACCCGCTTGCAACGAAATGACTCCAGATCACTTAAAAACCCGCTTGCAACGAAATTACTCCAGAGCACTTAAACACCCGCTTGCAACGAAATGACTCCAGAGCACTTAAAAACCCGCTTGCAAAGAAATGACTCCAGAGCACTTAAAAACCCGCTTGCAACGAAATGACTCCAGAGTACTTAAAAACCCGCTTGCAACGAAATGACTCCAGAGCACTTAAAAAACCCGCTTCCAGTGAAATGTCTGAGAAGTATGTAAAAACCCGCTTGCAATGAAATGACTCCAGAGCACGTAAAAACCCGCTTGCAACGAAATGACTCCAGAGCACTGAAAAATCCGCTTACAACGAAATGCCTTCAGAGCACTTAAAAACCCGCTTGCAACGGAATGACTCCAGAGCACTTAAAAACCCGCTTGCAACGAAATGACTCCAGAGCACTTAAAAACCCGCTTGCAACGAAATGACTCCAGAACACTTAAAAACCCGCTTGCAACGAAATGACTCCAGAGTACTTAAAAACCCGCTTGCAACGAAAGGACTCCAGAGCACTTAAAAAACCCGCTTCCAGTGAAATGTCTGAGAAGTATGTAAAAACCCGCTTGCAACGAAATGACTCCAGAGCACGTAAAAACCCGCTTGCAACGAAATGACTCCAGAGCACTGAAAAACCCGCTTACAACGAAATGCCTTCAGAGCACTTAAAAACCCGCTTGCAACGAAATGACTCCAGAGCACTTAAAAACCCGCTTGCAACGAAATGACTCCAGAGCACTTAAAAACCCGCTTGCAACGAAATGACTCCAGAGCACTTAAAAACCCGCTTGCAACGAAATGACTCCAGAGCACTTAAAAACCCGCTTGCAACGAAATGAGTCCAGAGCACTTAAAAACCCGCTTGCAACGAAATGACTCCAGAGCACTTAAAAACCCGCTTGCAACGAAATGACTCCAGAGCACTTAAAAACCCGCTTGCAACGAAATGACTCCAGAGCACTTAAAAACCCGCTTGCAACGAAATGACTCCAGAGCACTTAAAAACCCGCTTGCAACGAAATGACTCCAGAGCACTTAAAAACCCGCTTGCAACGAAATGACTCCAGAGCACTTAAAAACCCGCTTGCAACGAAATGACTCCAGAGCACTTAAAAACCCGCTTGCAACGAAATGACTCCAGAGCACTTAAAAACCCGCTTGCAACGAAATGACTCCAGAGCACTTAAAAACCCGCTTTCAACGAAATGAGTCCAGAACACTTAAAAACCCGCTTGCAACGAAATGACTCCAGAGCACTTAAAAACCCGCTTGCAACGAAATGACTCCAGAGCACTTAAACACCCGCTTGCAACGAAATGACTCCAGAGCACTTAAAAACCCGCTTGCAACGAAATGACTCCAGAGCACTTAAAAACCCGCTTGCAACGAAATGACTCCAGAGCACTTAAAAACCCGCTTGCAACGAAATGACTCCAGAGCACTTAAAAACCCGCTTGCAACGAAATGACTCCAGAGCACTTAAAAACCCGCTTGCATCGAAATGACTCCAGAGCACTTAAAAACCCGCTTGCAACGAAATGACTCCAGAGCACTTAAAAACCCGCTTGCAACGAAATGACTCCAGAGCACTTAAAAACCCGCTTGCAACGAAATGACTCCAGAGCACTTAAAAACCCGCTTGCAACGAAATGACTCCAGAGCACTTAAAAACCCGCTTGCAACGAAATGACTCCAGAGCACTTAAAAACCCGCTTGCAACGAAATGACTCCAGAGCACTTAAAAACCCGCTTGCATCGAAATGACTCCAGAGCACTTAAAAACCCGCTTTTAAAGAAATGACTCCAGAGTACTTAAAAACCCGCTTGCAAGGAAATGACTCCAGAGCACTTAAAAAAACCGCTTCCAGTGAAATGTCTGAGAAGTATGGAAAAACCCGCTTGCAATGAAATGACTCCAGAGCACTTAAAAACCCGCTTGCAACGAAATGACTCCAGAGCACTTAAAAACACGCTTGCAACGAAATGACTCCAGAGCACTTAAAAACCCGCTTGCAACGAAATGACTCCAGAGCACTTAAAAACCCGCTTGCAACGAAATGACTCCAGAGTACTTAAAAACCCGCTTGCAACGAAATGACTCCAGAGCACTTAAAAAACCCGCTTCCAGTGAAATGTCTGAGAAGTATGTAAAAACCCGCTTGCAATGAAATGACTCCAGAGCACTTAAAAACCCGCTTACAACGAAATGCCTTCAGAGCACTTAAAAACCCGCTTGAAACGAAATGACTCCAGAGCACTTAAAAACCCGCTTGCAACGAAATGACTCCAGAGTACTTAAAAACCCGCTTGCAACGAAAAGACTCCAGAGCACTTAAAAACCCGCTTGCAACGAAATGACTCCAGAACACTTAAAAACCCGCTTGCAACGAAATGACTCCAGAGCACTTAAAAACCCGCTTGCAACGAAATGACTCCAGAGCACTTAAAAACCCGCTTGCAACGAAATGAGTCCAGAACCCTTAAAAACCCGCTTGCAACGAAATGACTCCAGAGCACTTAAAAACCCGCTTGCCACGAAATGACTCCAGAGCACTTAAAAACCCGCTTGCAACGAAATGACTCCAGAGCACTTAAACACCCGCTTGCAACGATATGACTCCAGAGCACTTAAAAACCCGCTTGCAACGAAATGAATCAAGAGCACTTAAAAACCCGCTTGCAACGAAATGACTCCAGAGCACTTAAACACCCGCTTGCAACGAAAGGACTCCAGAGCACTTAAAAAACCCGCTTCCAGTGAAATGTCTGAGAACTATGTAAAAACCCGATTGCAACGAAATGACTCCAGAGCACGTAAAAACCCGCTTGCAACGAAATGACTCCAGAGCACTTAAAAACCCGCTTGCAACGAAATGACTCCAGAGCACTTAAAAACCCGCTTGCAACGAAATGACTCCAGAGCACTTAAAAACCCGCTTGCAACGAAATGACTCCAGAGCACTTAAAAACCCGCTTGCAACGAAATGACTCCAGAGCACTTAAAAACCCGCTTGCAACGAAATGACTCCAGAGCACTTAAAAACCCGCTTGCAACGAAATGACTCCAGAGCACTTAAAAACCCGCTTGCAACGAAATGACTCCAGAGCACTTAAAAACCCGCTTGCAACGAAATGACTCCAGAGCACTTAAAAACCCGCTTGCAACGAAATGACTCCAGAGCACTTAAAAACCCGCTTGCAACGAAATGACTCCAGATCACTTAAAAACCCGCTTGCAATGAAATTACTCCAGAGCACTTAAACACCCGCTTGCAACGAAATGACTCCAGAGCACTTAAAAACCCGCTTGCAAAGAAATGACTCCAGAGCACTTAAAAACCCGCTTGCAACGAAATGACTCCAGAGTACTTAAAAACCCGCTTGCAACGAAATGACTCCAGAGCACTTAAAAAACCCGCTTCCAGTGAAATGTCTGAGAAGTATGTAAAAACCCGCTTGCAATGAAATGACTCCAGAGCACGTAAAAACCCGCTTGCAACGAAATGACTCCAGAGCACTGAAAAATCCGCTTACAACGAAATGCCTTCAGAGCACTTAAAAACCCACTTGCAACGGAATGACTCCAGAGCACTTAAAAACCCGCTTGCAACGAAATGACTCCAGAGCACTTAAAAACCCGCTTGCAACGAAATGACTCCAGAACACTTAAAAACCCGCTTGCAACGAAATGACTCCAGAGTACTTAAAAACCCGCTTGCAACGAAAGGACTCCAGAGCACTTAAAAAACCCGCTTCCAGTGAAATGTCTGAGAAGTATGTAAAAACCCGCTTGCAACGAAATGACTCCAGAGCACGTAAAAACCCGCTTGCAACGAAATGACTCCAGAGCACTGAAAAACCCGCTTACAACGAAATGCCTTCAGAGCACTTAAAAAACCGCTTGCAACGAAATGACTCCAGAGCACTTAAAAACCCGCTTGCAACGAAATGACTCCAGAGCACTTAAAAACCCGCTTGCAACGAAATGACTCCAGAGCACTTAAAAACCCGCTTGCAACGAAATGACTCCAGAGCACTTAAAAACCCGCTTGCAACGAAATGAGTCCAGAGCACTTAAAAACCCGCTTGCAACGAAATGACTCCAGAGCACTTAAAAACCCGCTTGCAACGAAATGACTCCAGAGCACTTAAAAACCCGCTTGCAACGAAATGACTCCAGAGCACTTAAAAACCCGCTTGCAACGAAATGACTCCAGAGCACTTAAAAACCCGCTTGCAACGAAATGACTCCAGAGCACTTAAAAACCCGCTTGCAACGAAATGACTCCAGAGCACTTAAAAACCCGCTTGCAACGAAATGACTCCAGAGCACTTAAAAACCCGCTTGCAACGAAATGACTCCAGAGCACTTAAAAACCCGCTTGCAACGAAATGACTCCAGAGCACTTAAAAACCCGCTTGCAACGAAATGACTCCAGAGCACTTAAAAACCCGCTTGCAACGAAATGAGTCCAGAGCACTTAAAAACCCGCTTGCAACGAAATGACTCCAGAGCACTTAAAAACCCGCTTGCAACGAAATGACTCCAGAGCACTTAAACACCCGCTTGCAACGAAATGACTCCAGAGCACTTAAAAACCCGCTTGCAACGAAATGACTCCAGAGCACTTAAAAACCCGCTTGCAACGAAATGACTCCAGAGCACTTAAAAACCCGCTTGCAACGAAATGACTCCAGAGCACTTAAAAACCCGCTTGCAACGAAATGACTCCAGAGCACTTAAAAACCCGCTTGCATCGAAATGACTCCAGAGCACTTAAAAACCCGCTTGCAACGAAATGACTCCAGAGCACTTAAAAACCCGCTTGCAACGAAATGACTCCAGAGCACTTAAAAACCCGCTTGCAACGAAATGACTCCAGAGCACTTAAAACCCGCTTGCAACGAAATGACTCCAGAGCACTTAAAAACCCGCTTGCAACGAAATGACTCCAGAGCACTTAAAAACCCGCTTGCAACGAAATGACTCCAGAGCACTTAAAAACCCGCTTGCATCGAAATGACTCCAGAGCACTTAAAAACCCGCTTTTAACGAAATGACTCCAGAGTACTTAAAAACCCTCTTGCAACGAAATGACTCCAGAGCACTTAAAAAAACCGCTTCCAGTGAAATGTCTGAGAAGTATGGAAAAACCCGCTTGCAATGAAATGACTCCAGAGCACTTAAAAACCCGCTTGCAACGAAATGACTCCAGAGCACTTAAAAACCCGCTTGCAACGAAATGACTCCAGAGCACTTAAAAACCCGCTTGCAACGAAATGACTCCAGAGCACTTAAAAACCCGCTTTCAACGAAATGAGTCCAGAACACTTAAAAACCCGCTTGCAACGAAATGACTCCAGAGCACTTAAAAACCCGCTTGCAACGAAATGACTCCAGAGCACTTAAACACCCGCTTGCAACGAAATGACTCCAGAGCACTTAAAAACCCGCTTGCAACGAAATGACTCCAGAGCACTTAAAAACCCGCTTGCAACGAAATGACTCCAGAGCACTTAAAAACCCGCTTGCAACGAAATGACTCCAGAGCACTTAAAAACCCGCTTGCAACGAAATGACTCCAGAGCACTTAAAAACCCGCTTGCATCGAAATGACTCCAGAGCACTTAAAAACCCGCTTGCAACGAAATGACTCCAGAGCACTTAAAAACCCGCTTGCAACGAAATGACTCCAGAGCACTTAAAAACCCGCTTGCAACGAAATGACTCCAGAGCACTTAAAAACCCGCTTGCAACGAAATGACTCCAGAGCACTTAAAAACCCGCTTGCAAAGAAATGACTCCAGAGCACTTAAAAACCCGCTTGCAACGAAATGACTCCAGAGCACTTAAAAACCCGCTTGCATCGAAATGACTCCAGAGCACTTAAAACCCCGCTTTTAAAGAAATGACTCCAGAGTACTTAAAAACCCGCTTGCAACGAAATGACTCCAGAGCACTTAAAAAAACCGCTTCCAGTGAAATGTCTGAGAAGTATGGAAAAACCCGCTTGCAATGAAATGACTCCAGAGCACTTAAAAACCCGCTTGCAACGAAATGACTCCAGAGCACTTAAAAACCCGCTTGCAACGAAATGACTCCAGAGCACTTAAAAACCCGCTTGCAACGAAATGACTCCAGAGCACTTAAAAACCCGCTTGCAACGAAATGACTCCAGAGTACTTAAAAACCCGCTTGCAACGAAATGACTCCAGAGCACTTAAAAAACCCGCTTCCAGTGAAATGTCTGAGAAGTATGTAAAAACCCGCTTGCAATGAAATGACTCCAGAGCACTTAAAAACCCGCTTACAACGAAATGCCTTCAGAGCACTTAAAAACCCGCTTGAAACGAAATGACTCCAGAGCACTTAAAAACCCGCTTGCAACGAAATGACTCCAGAGTACTTAAAAACCCGCTTGCAACGAAAAGACTCCAGAGCACTTAAAAACCCGCTTGCAACGAAATGACTCCAGAACACTTAAAAACCCGCTTGCAACGAAATGACTCCAGAGCACTTAAAAACCCGCTTGCAACGAAATGACTCCAGAGCACTTAAAAACCCGCTTGCAACGAAATGAGTCCAGAACCCTTAAAAACCCGCTTGCAACGAAATGACTCCAGAGCACTTAAAAACCCGCTTGCCACGAAATGACTCCAGAGCACTTAAAAACCCGCTTGCAACGAAATGACTCCAGAGCACTTAAACACCCGCTTGCAACGATATGACTCCAGAGCACTTAAAAACCCGCTTGCAACGAAATGACTCCAGAGCACTTAAAAACCCGCTTGCAACGAAATGACTCCAGAACACTTAAAAACCCGCTTGCAACGAAATGACTCCAGATCACTTAAAAACCCGCTTGCAACGAAATTACTCCAGAGCACTTAAACACCCGCTTGCAACGAAATGACTCCAGAGCACTTAAAAACCCGCTTGCAAAGAAATGACTCCAGAGCACTTAAAAACCCGCTTGCAACGAAATGACTCCAGAGTACTTAAAAACCCGCTTGCAACGAAATGACTCCAGAGCACTTAAAAAACCCGCTTCCAGTGAAATGTCTGAGAAGTATGTAAAAACCCGCTTGCAATGAAATGACTCCAGAGCACGTAAAAACCCGCTTGCAACGAAATGACTCCAGAGCACTGAAAAATCCGCTTACAACGAAATGCCTTCAGAGCACTTAAAAACCCGCTTGCAACGGAATGACTCCAGAGCACTTAAAAACCCGCTTGCAACGAAATGACTCCAGAGCACTTAAAAACCCGCTTGCAACGAAATGACTCCAGAACACATAAAAACCCGCTTGCAACGAAATGACTCCAGAGTACTTAAAAACCCGCTTGCAACGAAAGGACTCCAGAGCACTTAAAAAACCCGCTTCCAGTGAAATGTCTGAGAAGTATGTAAAAACCCGCTTGCAACGAAATGACTCCAGAGCACGTAAAAACCCGCTTGCAACGAAATGACTCCAGAGCACTGAAAAACCCGCTTACAACGAAATGCCTTCAGAGCACTTAAAAACCCGCTTGCAACGAAATGACTCCAGAGCACTTAAAAACCCGCTTGCAACGAAATGAGTCCAGAGCACTTAAAAACCCGCTTGCAACGAAATGACTCCAGAGCACTTAAAAACCCGCTTGCAACGAAATGACTCCAGAGCACTTAAAAACCCGCTTGCAACGAAATGACTCCAGAGCACTTAAAAACCCGCTTGCAACGAAATGACTCCAGAGCACTTAAAAACCCGCTTGCAACGAAATGACTCCAGAGCACTTAAAAACCCGCTTGCAACGAAATGACTCCAGAGCACTTAAAAACCCGCTTGCAACGAAATGACTCCAGAGCACTTAAAAACCCGCTTGCAACGAAATGACTCCAGAGCACTTAAAAACCCGCTTGCAACGAAATGACTCCAGAGCACTTAAAAACCCGCTTGCAACGAAATGACTCCAGAGCACTTAAAAACCCGCTTTCAACGAAATGAGTCCAGAACACTTAAAAACCCGCTTGCAACGAAATGACTCCAGAGCACTTAAAAACCCGCTTGCAACGAAATGACTCCAGAGCACTTAAACACCCGCTTGCAACGAAATGACTCCAGAGCACTTAAAAACCCGCTTGCAACGAAATGACTCCAGAGCACTTAAAAACCCGCTTGCAACGAAATGACTCCAGAGCACTTAAAAACCCGCTTGCAACGAAATGACTCCAGAGCACTTAAAAACCCGCTTGCAACGAAATGACTCCAGAGCACTTAAAAACCCGCTTGCATCGAAATGACTCCAGAGCACTTAAAAACCCGCTTGCAACGAAATGACTCCAGAGCACTTAAAAACCCGCTTGCAACGAAATGACTCCAGAGCACTTAAAAACCCGCTTGCAACGAAATGACTCCAGAGCACTTAAAAACCCGCTTGCAACGAAATGACTCCAGAGCACTTAAAAACCCGCTTGCAACGAAATGACTCCAGAGCACTTAAAAACCCGCTTGCAACGAAATGACTCCAGAGCACTTAAAAACCCGCTTGCATCGAAATGACTCCAGAGCACTTAAAAACCCGCTTTTAACGAAATGACTCCAGAGTACTTAAAAACCCGCTTGCAACGAAATGACTCCAGAGCACTTAAAAAAACCGCTTCCAGTGAAATGTCTGAGAAGTATGGAAAAACCCGCTTGCAATGAAATGACTCCAGAGCACTTAAAAACCCGCTTGCAACGAAATGACTCCAGAGCACTTAAAAACCCGCTTGCAACGAAATGACTCCAGAGCACTTAAAAACCCACTTGCAACGAAATGACTCCAGAGCACTTAAAAACCCGCTTGCAACGAAATGACTCCAGAGTACTTAAAAACCCGCTTGCAACGAAATGACTCCAGAGCACTTAAAAAACCCGCTTCCAGTGAAATGTCTGAGAAGTATGTAAAAACCCGCTTGCAATGAAATGACTCCAGAGCACTTAAAAACCCGCTTACAACGAAATGCCTTCAGAGCACTTAAAAACCCGCTTGAAACGAAATGACTCCAGAGCACTTAAAAACCCACTTGCAACGAAATGACTCCAGAGTACTTAAAAACCCGCTTGCAACGAAAAGACTCCAGAGCACTTAAAAACCCGCTTGCAACGAAATGACTCCAGAACACTTAAAAACCCGCTTGCAACGAAATGACTCCAGAGCACTTAAAAACCCGCTTGCAACGAAATGACTCCAGAGCACTTAAAAACCCGCTTGCAACGAAATGAGTCCAGAACCCTTAAAAACCTGCTTGCAACGAAATGACTCCAGAGCACTTAAAAACCCGCTTGCCACGAAATGAGTCGAGAGCACTTAAAAACCCGCTTGCAACGAAATGACTCCAGAGCACTTAAACACCCGCTTGCAACGATATGACTCCAGAGCACTTAAAAACCCGCTTGCAACGAAATGAATCAAGAGCACTTAAAAACCCGCTTGCAACGAAATGACTCCAGAGTACTTAAAAACCCGCTTGCAACGAAAGGACTCCAGAGCACTTAAAAAACCCGCTTCCAGTGAAATGTCTGAGAAGTATGTAAAAACCCGCTTGCAACGAAATGACTCCAGAGCACGTAAAAACCCGCTTGCAACGAAATGACTCCAGAGCACTTAAAAGCCCGCTTGCAACGAAATGACTCCAGAGCACTTAAAAACCCGCTTGCAACGAAATGACTCCAGAGCACTTAAAAACCCGCTTGCAACGAAATGACTCCAGAGCACTTAAAAACCCGCTTGCCACGAAATGAATCCAGAGCACTTAAAAACCCGCTTGCAACGAAATGACTCCAGAGCACTTAAAAACCCGCTTGCAACGAAATGACTCCAGAGCACTTAAAAACCCGCTTGCAACGAAATGACTCCAGAGCACTTAAAAACCCGCTTGCAACGAAATGACTCCAGAGCACTTAAAAACCCGCTTTCAACGAAATGAGTCCAGAGCACTTAAAAACCCGCTTGCAACGAAATGACTCCAGAGCACTTAAAAACCCGCTTGCAACGAAATGACTCCAGAGCACTTAAAAACCCGCTTGCAACGAAATGAGTCCAGAGCACTTAAAAACCCGCTTGCAACGAAATGACTCCAGAGCACTTAAAAACCCGCTTGCAACGAAATGACTCCAGAGCACTGAAACACCCGCTTGCAACGAAATGACTCCAGAGCACTTAAAAACCCGCTTGCAACGAAATGACTCCAGAGCACTTAAAAACCCGCTTGCAACGAAATGACTCCAGAGTACTTAAAAACCCGCTTGCAACGAAATGACTCCAGAGCACTTAAAAAACCCGCTTCCAGTGAAATGTCTGAGAAGTATGTAAAAACCCGCTTGCAATGAAATGACTCGAGAGCACGTAAAAACCCGCTTGCACGAAATGACTCCAGAGCACTGAAAAACCCGCTTACAACGAAATGCCTTCAAAGCACTTAAAAACCCGCTTGCAACAAAATGACTCCAGAGCACTTAAAAACCCGCTTGCAACGAAATGAATCAAGAGCACTTAAAAACCCGCTTGCAACGAAATGACTCCAGAGCACTTAAAAATATGCTTGCAACGAAATGACTCCAGAGCACTTAAAAACCCGCTTGCAACGAAATGAATCCAGAGCACTTAAAAACCCGCTTGCAACGAAATGAATCCAGAGCACTTAAAAACCCGCTTGCAACGAAATGACTCCAGAGCACTTAAAAACCCGCTTGCAACGAAATGACTCCAGAGCACTTAAAAACCCGCTTGCAACGAAATGACTCCAGAGCACTTAAAAACCCGCTTGCAACGAAATGACTCCAGAGCACTTAAAAAACCCGCTTCCAGTGAAATGTCTGAGAAGTATGTAAAAACCCGCTTGCAATGAAATGACTCGAGAGCACGTAAAAACCCGCTTTCAACGAAATGACTCCAGAGCACTGAAAAACCCGCTTACAACGAAATGCCTTCAAAGCACTTAAAAATCCGCTTGCAACAAAATGACTCCAGAGCACTTAAAAACCCGCTTGCAACGAAATGAATCAAGAGCACTTAAAAACCGGCTTGCAACGAAATGACTCCAGAGCACTTAAAAATATGCTTGCAACGAAATGACTCCAGAACACTTAAAAACCCGCTTGCAACGAAATGACTCCAGAGCAATTAAAAACCCGCTTGCAACGAAATGACTCCAGAGCACTTAAAAACCCGCTTGCAACGAAATGACTCCAGAGTACTTAAAAACGCGCTTGCAACAAAATGACTCCAGAGCACTTAAAAAACACACTTCCAGTGAAATGTCTGAGAAGTATGTAAAAACCCGCTTGCAATGAAATGACTCCAGAGCACGTAAAAACCCGCTTGCAACGAAATGACTCCAGAGCACTTAAAAACCCGCTTGCAACGAAATGACTCCAGAACACTTAAAAACCCGCTTGCAACGAAATGACTCCAGATCACTTAAAAACCCGCTTGCAACGAAATGACTCCAGAGCACTTAAACACCCGCTTGCAACGAAATGACTCCAGAGCACTTAAAAACCCGCTTGCAACGAAATGACTCCAGAGCACTTAAAAACCCGCTTGCAACGAAATGACTCCAGAGTACTTAAAAACCCGCTTGCAACGAAATGACTCCAGAGCACTTAAAAAACCCGCTTCCAGTGAAATGTCTGAGAAGTATGTAAAAACCCGCTTGCAATGAAATGACTCCAGAGCACGTAAAAACCCGCTTGCAACGAAATGACTCCAGAGCACTGAAAAATCCGCTTACAACGAAATGACTCCAGAGCACTTAAAAACCCGCTTGCAACGAAATGACTCCAGAACACTTAAAAACCCGCTTGCAACGAAATGACTCCAGAGTACTTAAAAACCCGCTTGCAACGAAATGACTCCAGAGCACTTAAAAAACCCGCTTCCAGTGAAATGTCTGAGAAGTATGTAAAAACCCGCTTGCAATGAAATGACTCCAGAGCACGTAAAAACCCGCTTGCAACGAAATGACTCCAGAGCACTGAAAAATCCGCTTACAACGAAATGACTCCAGAGCACTTAAAAACCCGCTTGCAACGAAATGACTCCAGAACACTTAAAAACCCGCTTGCAACGAAATGACTCCAGAGTACTTAAAAACCCGCTTGCAACGAAAGGACTCCAGAGCACTTAAAAAACCCGCTTCCAGTGAAATGTCTGAGAAGTATGTAAAAACCCGCTTGCAACGAAATGACTCCAGAACACGTAAAAACCCGCTTGCAACGAAATGACTCCAGAGCACTGAAAAACCCGCTTACAACGAAATGCCTTCAGAGCACTTAAAAACCCGCTTGCAACGAAATGACTCCAGAGCACTTAAAAACCCGCTTGCAACGAAATGACTCCAGAGCACTTAAAAACCCGCTTGCAACGAAATGACTCCAGAGCACTTCAAAACCCGCTTGCAACGAAATGACTCCAGAGCACTTAAAAACCCGCTTGCAACGAAATGACTCCAGAGCACTTAAAAACCCGCTTGCAACGAAATGAGTCCAGAGCACTTAAAAACCCGCTTGCAACGAAATGACTCCAGAGCACTTAAAAACCCGCTTGCAACGAAATGACTCCAGAGCACTTAAAAACCCGCTTGCAACGAAATGACTCCAGAGCATTTAAAAACCCGCTTGCAACGAAATGACTCCAGAGCACTTAAAAACCCGCTTGCAACGAAATGACTCCAGAGCACTTAAAAACCCGCTTGCAACGAAATGACTCCAGAGCACTTAAAAACCCGCTTGCAACGAAATGACTCCAGAGCACTTAAAAACCCGCTTGCAACGAAATGACTCCAGAGCACTTAAAAACCCGCTTGCAACGAAATGACTCCAGAGCACTTAAAAACCCGCTTTCAACGAAATGAGTCCAGAGCACTTAAAAACCCGCTTGCAACGAAATGACTCCAGAGCACTTAAAAACCCGCTTGCAACGAAATGACTCCAGAGCACTTAAACACCCGCTTGCAACGAAATGACTCCAGAGCACTTAAAAACCCGCTTGCAACGAAATGACTCCAGAGCACTTAAACACCCGCATGCAACGAAATGACTCCAGAGCACTTAAAAACCCGCTTGCAACGAAATGAGTCGAGAGCACTTAAAAACCCGCTTGCAACGAAATGACTCCAGAGCACTTAAAAACCCGCTTGCAACGAAATGACTCCAGAGCACTTAAAAACCCGCTTGCAACGAAATGACTCCAGAGCACTTAAAAACCCGCTTGCAACGAAATGACTCCAGAGCACTTAAAAACCCGCTTGCAACGAAATGACTCCAGAGCACTTAAAAACCCGCTTTCAACGAAATGAGTCCAGAACACTTAAAAACCCGCTTGCAACGAAATGACTCCAGAGCACTTAAAAACCCCCTTGCAACGAAATGACTCCAGAGCACTTAAACACCCGCTTGCAACGAAATGACTCCAGAGCACTTAAAAAACCGCTTGCAACAAAATGACTCCAGAGCACTTAAAAACCCGCTTGCAACGAAATGACTCCAGAGTACTTAAAAACCCGCTTGCAACGAAATGACTCCAGAGCACTTAAAAAACCCGCTTCCAGTGAAATGTCTGAGAAGTATGGAAAAACCCGCTTGCAATGAAATGACTCCAGAGCACTTAAAAACCCGCTTGCAACGAAATGACTCCAGAGCACTTAAAAACCCGCTTGCAACGAAATGACTCCAGAACACTTAAAAACCCGCTTGCAACGAAATGACTCCAGAGCACTTAAAAACCCGCTTGCAACGAAATGACTCCAGAGCACTTAAAAACCCGCTTGCAACGAAATGACTCCAGAGCACTTAAAAACCCGCTTGCAACGAAATGAGTCCAGAGCACTTAAAACCCCGCTTGCAACGAAATGACTCCAGAGCACTTAAAAACCCGCTTGCAACGAAATGACTCCAGAGCACTTAAACACCCGCTTGCAACGAAATGACTCCAGAGCACTTAAAAACCCGCTTGCAACGAAATGACTCCAGAGCACTTAAAAACCCGCTTGCAACGAAATGACTCCAGAGCACTTAAACACCCGCTTGCAACGAAATGACTCCAGAGCACTTAAAAACCCGCTTGCAACGAAATGACTCCAGAGCACTTAAACACCCGCTTGCAACGAAATGACTCCAGAGCAATTAAAAACCTGCTTGCAACGAAATGACTCCAGAGCACTTAAAAACCCGCTTGCAACGAAATGACTCCAGAGCACTTAAACACCCGCTTGCAACGAAATGACTCCAGAGCACTTAAAAACCCGCTTGCAACGAAATGACTCCAGAGCACTTAAAAACCCGCTTGCAACGAAATGAGTCCAGAACCCTTAAAAACCCGCTTGCAACGAAATGACTCCAGAGCACTTAAAAACCCGCTTGCAACGAAATGACTCCAGAGCACTTAAAAACCCGCTTGCAACGAAATGACTCCAGAGCACTTAAACACCCGCTTGCAACGATATGACTCCAGAGCACTTAAAAACCCGCTTGCAACGAAATGAATCAAGAGCACTTAAAAACCCGCTTGCAACGAAATGACTCCAGAGTACTTAAAAACCCGCTTGCAACGAAAGGACTCCAGAGCACTTAAAAAACCCGCTTCCAGTGAAATGTCTGAGAAGTATGTAAAAACCCGCTTGCAACGAAATGACTCCAGAGCACGTAAAAACCCGCTTGCAACGAAATGACTCCAGAGCACTTAAAAACCCGCTTGCAACGAAATGACTCCAGAGCACTTAAAAACCCGCTTGCAACGAAATGACTCCAGAGCACTTAAAAACCCGCTTGCAACGAAATGACTCCAGAGCACTTAAAAACCCGCTTGCAACGAAATGACTCCAGAGCACTTAAAAACCCGCTTGCAAAGAAATGACTCCAGAGCACTTAAAAACCCGCTTGCAACGAAATGACTCCAGAGCACTTAAAAACCCGCTTGCAACGAAATGAATCCAGAGCACTTAAAAACCCGCTTGCAACGAAATGACTCCAGAGCACTTAAAAACCCGCTTGCAACGAAATGACTCCAGAGCACTTAAAAACCCGCTTGCAACGAAATGACTCCAGAGCACTTAAAAACCCGCTTGCAACGAAATGACTCCAGAGCACTTAAAAACCCGCTTTCAACGAAATGAGTCCAGAGCACTTAAAAACCCGCTTGCAACGAAATGACTCCAGAGCACTTAAAAACCCGCTTGCAACGAAATGACTCCAGAGCACTTAAAAACCCGCTTGCAACGAAATGAGTCCAGAGCACTTAAAAACCCGCTTGCAACGAAATGACTCCAGAGCACTTAAAAACCCGCTTGCAACGAAATGACTCCAGAGCACTTAAAAACCCGCTTGCAACGAAATGACTCCAGAGCACTTAAACACCCGCTTGCAACGATATGACTCCAGAGCACTTAAAAACCCGCTTGCAACGAAATGAATCAAGAGCACTTAAAAACCCGCTTGCAACGAAATGACTCCAGAGTACTTAAAAACCCGCTTGCAACGAAAGGACTCCAGAGCACTTAAAAAACCCGCTTCCAGTGAAATGTCTGAGAAGTATGTAAAAACCCGCTTGCAACGAAATGACTCCAGAGCACGTAAAAACCCGCTTGCAACGAAATGACTCCAGAGCACTTAAAAACCCGCTTGCAACGAAATGACTCCAGAGCACTTAAAAACCCGCTTGCAACGAAATGACTCCAGAGCACTTAAAAACCCGCTTGCAACGAAATGACTCCAGAGCACTTAAAAACCCGCTTGCAACGAAATGACTCCAGAGCACTTAAAAACCCGCTTGCAACGAAATGACTCCAGAGCACTTAAAAACCCGCTTGCAACGAAATGACTCCAGAGCACTTAAAAACCCGCTTGCAACGAAATGAATCCAGAGCACTTAAAAACCCGCTTGCAACGAAATGACTCCAGAGCACTTAAAAACCCGCTTGCAACGAAATGACTCCAGAGCACTTAAAAACCCGCTTGCAACGAAATGACTCCAGAGCACTTAAAAACCCGCTTGCAACGAAATGACTCCAGAGCACTTAAAAACCCGCTTTCAACGAAATGAGTCCAGAGCACTTAAAAACCCGCTTGCAACGAAATGACTCCAGAGCACTTAAAAACCCGCTTGCAACGAAATGACTCCAGAGCACTTAAAAACCCGCTTGCAACGAAATGAGTCCAGAGCACTTAAAAACCCGCTTGCAACGAAATGACTCCAGAGCACTTAAAAACCCGCTTGCAACGAAATGACTCCAGAGCACTGAAACACCCGCTTGCAACGAAATGACACCAGAGCACTTAAAAACCCGCTTGCAACGAAATGACTCCAGAGCACTTAAAAACCCGCTTGCAACGAAATGACTCCAGAGCACTTAAACACCCGCTTGCAACGAAATGACTCCAGAGCACTTAAAAACCCGCTTGCAACGAAATGACTCCAGAGCACTTAAAAACCCGCTTGCAACGAAATGACTCCAGAGTACTTAAAAACCCGCTTGCAACGAAATGACTCCAGAGCACTTAAAAAACCCGCTTCCAGTGAAATGTCTGAGAAGTATGTAAAAACCCGCTTGCAATGAAATGACTCCAGAGCACGTAAAAACCCGCTTGCAACGAAATGACTCCAGAGCACTGAAAAATCCGCTTACAACGAAATGCCTTCAGAGCACTTAAAAACCCGCTTGCAACGGAATGACTCCAGAGCACTTAAAAACCCGCTTGCAACGAAATGACTCCAGAGCACTTAAAAACCCTCTTGCAACGAAATGACTCCAGAACACTTAAAAACCCGCTTGCAACGAAATGACTCCAGAGTACTTAAAAACCCGCTTGCAACGAAAGGACTCCAGAGCACTTAAAAAACCCGCTTCCAGTGAAATGTCTGAGAAGTATGTAAAAACCCGCTTGCAACGAAATGACTCCAGAACACGTAAAAACCCGCTTGCAACGAAATGACTCCAGAGCACTGAAAAACCCGCTTACAACGAAATGCCTTCAGAGCACTTAAAAACCCGCTTGCAACGAAATGACTCCAGAGCACTTAAAAACCCGCTTGCAACGAAATGACTCCAGAGCACTTAAAAACCCGCTTGCAACGAAATGACTCCAGAGCACTTAAAAACCCGCTTGCAACGAAATGACTCCAGAGCACTTAAAAACCCGCTTGCAACGAAATGACTCCAGAGCACTTAAAAACCTGCTTGCAACGAAATGAGTCCAGAGCACTTAAAAACCCGCTTGCAACGAAATGACTCCAGAGCACTTAAAAACCCGCTTGCAACGAAATGACTCCAGAGCACTTAAAAACCCGCTTGCAACGAAATGACTCCAGAGCATTTAAAAACCCGCTTGCAACGAAATGACTCCAGAGCACTTAAAAACCCGCTTGCAACGAAATGACTCCAGAGCACTTAAAAACCCGCTTGCAACGAAATGACTCCAGAGCACTTAAAAACCCGCTTGCAACGAAATGACTCCAGAGCACTTAAACACCCGCTTGCAACGAAATGACTCCAGAGCACTTAAAAACCCGCTTGCAACGAAATGACTCCAGAGCACTTAAAAACCCGCTTGCAACGAAATGACTCCAGAGCACTTAAAAACCCGCTTGCAACGAAATGACTCCAGAGCACTTAAACACCCGCTTGCAACGAAATGACTCCAGAGCACTTAAAAACCCGCTTGCAACGAAATGACTCCAGAGCACTTAAAAACCCGCTTGCAACGAAATGACTCCAGAGCACTTAAAAACCCGCTTGCAACGAAATGACTCCAGAGCACTTAAAAACCCGCTTGCAACGAAATGACTCCAGAGCACTTAAACACCCGCTTGCAACGAAATGACTCCAGAGCACTTAAAAACCCGCTTGCAACGAAATGACTCCAGAGCACTTAAAAACCCGCTTGCAACGAAATGACTCCAGAGCACTTAAAAACCCGCTTGCAACGAAATGAGTCGAGAGCACTTAAAAACCCGCTTGCAACGAAATGACTCCAGAGCACTTAAAAACCCGCTTGCAACGAAATGACTCCAGAGCACTTAAAAACCCGCTTGCAACGAAATGACTCCAGAGCACTTAAAAACCCGCTTGCAACGAAATGACTCCAGAGCACTTAAAAACCCGCTTGCAACGAAATGACTCCAGAGCACTTAAAAACCCGTTTGCAACGAAATGAGTCCAGAACACTTAAAAACCCGCTTGCAACGAAATGACTCCAGAGCACTTAAAAACCCCCTTGCAACGAAATGACTCCAGAGCACTTAAACACCCGCTTGCAACGAAATGACTCCAGAGCACTTAAAAAACCGCTTGCAACAAAATGACTCCAGAGCACTTAAAAACCCGCTTGCAACGAAATGACTCCAGAGTACTTAAAAACCCGCTTGCAACGAAATGACTCCAGAGCACTTAAAAAACCCGCTTCCAGTGAAATGTCTGAGAAGTATGGAAAAACCCGCTTGCAATGAAATGACTCCAGAGCACTTAAAAACCCGCTTGCAACGAAATGACTCCAGAGCACTTAAAAACCCGCTTGCAACGAAATGACTCCAGAACACTTAAAAACCCGCTTGCAACGAAATGACTCCAGAGCACTTAAAAACCCGCTTGCAACGAAATGACTCCAGAGCACTTAAAAATCCGCTTGCAACGAAATGACTCCAGAGCACTTAAAAACCCGCTTGCAACGAAATGAGTCCAGAGCACTTAAAAACCCGCTTGCAACGAAATGACTCCAGAGCACTTAAAAACCCGCTTGCAACGAAATGACTCCAGAGCACTTAAACACCCGCTTGCAACGAAATGACTCCAGAGCACTTAAAAACCCGCTTGCAACGAAATGACTCCAGAGCACTTAAAAACCCGCTTGCAACGAAATGACTCCAGAGCACTTAAACACCCGCTTGCAACGAAATGACTCCAGAGCACTTAAAAACCCGCTTGCAACGAAATGACTCCAGAGCACTTAAACACCCGCTTGCAACGAAATGACTCCAGAGCAATTAAAAACCTGCTTGCAACGAAATGACTCCAGAGCACTTAAAAACCCGCTTGCAACGAAATGACTCCAGAGCACTTAAACACCCGCTTGCAACGAAATGACTCCAGAGCAATTAAAAACCTGCTTGCAACGAAATGACTCCAGAGCACTTAAAAACCCGCTTGCAACGAAATGACTCCAGAGCACTTAAAAACCCGCTTGCAACGAAATGACTCCAGAGCACTTAAAAACCCGCTTGCAACGAAATGACTCCAGAGTACTTAAAAACCCGCTTGCAACGAAATGACTCCAGAGCACTTAAAAAACCTGCTTCCAGTGAAATGTCTGAGAAGTATGTAAAAACCCGCTTGCAATGAAATGACTCCAGAGCACGTAAAAACCCGCTTGCAACGAAATGACTCCAGAGCACTGAAAAACCCGCTTGCAACGAAATGACTCAAGAGCACTTAAAAACCCGCTTGCAACAAAATGACTCCAGAGCACTTAAAAACATGCTTGCAACGAAATGACTCCAGAACACTTAAAAACCCGCTTGCAACGAAATGTCTCCAGAGCACTTAAAAACCCGCTTACAACGAAATGCCTTCAGAGCACTTAAAAACCCGCTTGAAACGAAATGACTCCAGAGCACTTAAAAACCCGCTTGCAACGAAATGACTCCAGAGTACTTAAAAACCCGCTTGCAACGAAAAGACTCCAGAGCACTTAAAAACCCGCTTGCAACGAAATGACTCCAGAACACTTAAAAACCCGCTTGCAACGAAATGACTCCAGAGCACTTAAAAACCCGCTTGCAACGAAATGACTCCAGAGCACTTAAAAACCCGCTTGCAACGAAATGAGTCCAGAACCCTTAAAAACCCGCTTGCAACGAAATGACTCCAGAGCACTTAAAAACCCGCTTGCAACGAAATGACTCCAGAGCACTTAAAAACCCGCTTGCAACGAAATGACTCCAGAGCACTTAAACACCCGCTTGCAACGATATGACTCCAGAGCACTTAAAAACCCGCTTGCAACGAAATGACTCCAGAGCACTTAAAAACCCGCTTGCAACGAAATGACTCCAGAGTACTTAAAAACCCGCTTGCAACGAAAGGACTCCAGAGCACTTAAAAAACCCGCTTCCAGTGAAATGTCTGAGAAGTATGTAAAAACCCGCTTGCAACGAAATGACTCCAGAGCACGTAAAAACCCGCTTGCAACGAAATGACTCCAGAGCACTGAAAAACCCGCTTACAACGAAATGCCTTCAGAGCACTTAAAAACCCGCTTGCAACGAAATGACTCCAGAGCACTTAAAAACCCGCTTGCAACGAAATGACTCCAGAGCACTTAAAAACCCGCTTGCAACGAAATGACTCCAGAGCACTTAAAAACCCGCTTGCAACGAAATGACTCCAGAGCACTTAAAAACCCGCTTGCAACGAAATGACTCCAGAGCACTTAAAAACCCGCTTGCAACGAAATGACTCCAGAGCACTTAAAAACCCGCTTGCAACGAAATGACTCCAGAGCACTTAAAAACCCGCTTGCAACGAAATGACTCCAGAGCACTTAAAAACCCGCTTGCAACGAAATGACTCCAGAGCACTTAAAAACCCGCTTGCAACGAAATGACTCCAGAGCACTTAAAAACCCGCTTGCAACGAAATGAGTCCAGAGCACTTAAAAACCCGCTTTCAACGAAATGATTCCAGAACACTTAAAAACCCGCTTGCAACGAAATGACTCCAGAGCACTTAAAAACCCGCTTGCAACGAAATGACTCCAGAGCACTTAAACACCCGCTTGCAAAGAAATGACTCCAGAGCACTTAAAAACCTGCTTGCAACAAAATGACTCCAGAGCACTTAAAAACCCGCTTGCAACGAAATGACTCCAGAGTACTTAAAAACCCGCTTGCAAAGAAATGACTCCAGAGCACTTAAAAAACCCGCTTTCAGTGAAATGTCTGAGAAGTATGTAAAAACCCGCTTGCAATGAAATGACTCCAGAGCACTTAAAAACCCGCTTGCAACGAAATGACTCCAGAGCACTTAAAAACCCGCTTGCAACGAAATGAGTCCAGAGCACTTAAAAACCCGCTTGCAACGAAATGACTCCAGAGCACTTAAAAACCCGCTTGCAACAAAATGACTCCAGAGCACTTAAAAACCCGCTTGCAACGAAATGACTCCAGAGCACTTAAAAACCCGCTTGCAACGAAATGACTCCAGAGCACTTAAAAACCCGCTTGCAACGAAATGACTCCAGAGCACTTAAAAACCCGCTTGCAACGAAATGACTCCAGAGCACTTAAAAACCCGCTTGCAACGAAATGACTCCAGAGCACTTAAAAACCCACTTGCAACGAAATGACTCCAGAGCACTTAAAAACCCGCTTGCAACGAAAAGACTCCAGAGCACTTAAAAACCCGCTTTCAACGAAATGAGTCCAGAGCACTTAAAAACCCGCTTGCAACGAAATGACTCCAGAGCACTTAAAAACCCGCTTGCAACGAAATGACTCCAGAGCACTTAAACACCCGCTTGCAACGAAATGACTCCAGAGCACTTAAAAACCCGCTTGCAACGAAATGACTCCAGAGCACTTAAAAACCCGCTTGCAACGAAATGACTCCAGAGCACTTAAAAACCCGCTTGCAACGAAATGAGTCGAGAGCACTTAAAAACCCGCTTGCAACGAAATGACTCCAGAGCACTTAAAAACCCGCTTGCAACGAAATGACTCCAGAGCACTTAAAAACCCGCTTGCAACGAAATGACTCCAGAGCACTTAAAAACCCGCTTGCAACGAAATGACTCCAGAGCACTTAAAAACCCGCTTGCAACGAAATGACTCCAGAGCACTTAAAAACCCGCTTTCAACGAAATGAGTCCAGAACACTTAAAAACCCGCTTGCAACGAAATGACTCCAGAGCACTTAAAAACCCCCTTGCAACGAAATGACTCCAGAGCACTTAAACACCCGCTTGCAACGAAATGACTCCAGAGCACTTAAAAAACCGCTTGCAACAAAATGACTCCAGAGCACTTAAAAACCCGCTTGCAACGAAATGACTCCAGAGTACTTAAAAACCCGCTTGCAACGAAATGACTCCAGAGCACTTAAAAAACCCGCTTCCAGTGAAATGTCTGAGAAGTATGGAAAAACCCGCTTGCAATGAAATGACTCCAGAGCACTTAAAAACCCGCTTGCAACGAAATGACTCCAGAGCACTTAAAAACCCGCTTGCAACGAAATGACTCCAGAACACTTAAAAACCCGCTTGCAACGAAATGACTCCAGAGCACTTAAAAACCCGCTTGCAACGAAATGACTCCAGAGCACTTAAAAACCCGCTTGCAACGAAATGACTCCAGAGCACTTAAAAACCCGCTTGCAACGAAATGACTCCAGAGCACTTAAAAACCCGCTTGCAACGAAATGACTCCAGAGCACTTAAAAACCCGCTTGCAACGAAATGACTCCAGAGCACTTAAACACCCGCTTGCAACGAAATGACTCCAGAGCACTTAAAAACCCGCTTGCAACGAAATGACTCCAGAGCACTTAAAAACCCGCTTGCAACGAAATGACTCCAGAGCACTTAAACACCCGCTTGCAACGAAATGACTCCAGAGCACTTAAAAACCCGCTTGCAACAAAATGACTCCAGAGCACTTAAACACCCGCTTGCAACGAAATGACTCCAGAGCAATTAAAAACCTGCTTGCAACGAAATGACTCCAGAGCACTTAAAAACCCGCTTGCAACGAAATGACTCCAGAGCACTTAAACACCCGCTTGCAACGAAATGACTCCAGAGCAATTAAAAACCTGCTTGCAACGAAATGACTCCAGAGCACTTAAAAACCCGCTTGCAACGAAATGACTCCAGAGCACTTAAAAACCTGCTTGCAACGAAATGACTCCAGAGCACTTAAAAACCCGCTTGCAACGAAATGACTCCAGAGTACTTAAAAACCCGCTTGCAACGAAATGACTCCAGAGCACTTAAAAAACCCGCTTCCAGTGAAATGTCTGAGAAGTATGTAAAAACCCGCTTGCAATGAAATGACTCCAGAGCACGTAAAAACCCGCTTCCAACGAAATGACTCCAGAGCACTGAAAAACCCGCTTGCAACGAAATGACTCAAGAGCACTTAAAAACCCGCTTGCAACGAAAAGACTCCAGAGCACTTAAAAACCCGCTTGCAACGAAATGACTCCAGAACACTTAAAAACCCGCTTGCAACGAAATGACTCCAGAGCACTTAAAAACCCGCTTGCAACGAAATGACTCCAGAGCACTTAAAAACCCGCTTGCAACGAAATGAGTCCAGAACCCTTAAAAACCCGCTTGCAACGAAATGACTCCAGAGCACTTAAAAACCCGCTTGCAACGAAATGACTCCAGAGCACTTAAAAACCCGCTTGCAACGAAATGACTCCAGAGCACTTAAACACCCGCTTGCAACGATATGACTCCAGAGCACTTAAAAACCCGCTTGCAACGAAATGACTCCAGAGCACTTAAAAACCCGCTTGCAACGAAATGACTCCAGAGTACTTAAAAACCCGCTTGCAACGAAAGGACTCCAGAGCACTTAAAAAACCCGCTTCCTGTGAAATGTCTGAGAAGTATGTAAAAACCCGCTTGCAACGAAATGACTCCAGAGCACGTAAAAACCCGCTTGCAACGAAATGACTCCAGAGCACTGAAAAACCCGCTTACAACGAAATGCCTTCAGAGCACTTAAAAACCCGCTTGCAACGAAATGACTCCAGAGCACTTAAAAACCCGCTTGCAACGAAATGACTCCAGAGCACTTAAAAACCCGCTTGCAACGAAATGACTCCAGAGCACTTAAAAACCCGCTTGCAACGAAATGACTCCAGAGCACTTAAAAACCCGCTTGCAACGAAATGACTCCAGAGCACTTAAAAACCCGCTTGCAACGAAATGACTCCAGAGCACTTAAAAACCCGCTTGCAAAGAAATGACTCCAGAGCACTTAAAAACCCGCTTGCAACGAAATGACTCCAGAGCACTTAAAAACCCGCTTGCAACGAAATGAGTCCAGAGCACTTAAAAACCCGCTTTCAACGAAATGAGTCCAGAACACTTAAAAACCCGCTTGCAACGAAATGACTCCAGAGCACTTAAACACCCGCTTGCAAAGAAATGACTCCAGAGCACTTAAAAACCTGCTTGCAACAAAATGACTCCAGAGCACTTAAAAACCCGCTTGCAACGAAATGACTCCAGAGTACTTAAAAACCCGCTTGCAAAGAAATGACTCCAGAGCACTTAAAAAACCCGCTTTCAGTGAAATGTCTGAGAAGTATGTAAAAACCCGCTTGCAATGAAATGACTCCAGAGCACTTAAAAACCCGCTTGCAACGAAATGAGTCCAGAGCACTTAAAAACCCGCTTTCAACGAAATGAGTCCAGAACACTTAAAAACCCGCTTGCAACGAAATGACTCCAGAGCACTTAAAAACCCGCTTGCAACGAAATGAGTCCAGAGCACTTAAAAACCCGCTTGCAACGAAATGACTCCAGAGCACTTAAAAACCCGCTTGCAACAAAATGACTCCAGAGCACTTAAAAACCCGCTTGCAACGAAATGACTCCAGAGCACTTAAAAACCCGCTTGCAACGAAATGACTCCAGAGCACTTAAAAACCCGCTTGCAACGAAATGACTCCAGAGCACTTAAAAACCCGCTTGCAACGAAATGACTCCAGAGCACTTAAAAACCCGCTTGCAACGAAATGACTCCAGAGCACTTAAAAACCCGCTTGCAACGAAATGACTCCAGAGCACTTAAAAACCCGCTTGCAACGAAATGACTCCAGAGCACTTAAAAACCCACTTGCAACGAAATGACTCCAGAGCACTTAAAAACCCGCTTGCAACGAAATGACTCCAGAGCACTTAAAAACCCGCTTTCAACGAAATGAGTCCAGAGCACTTAAAAACCCGCTTGCAACGAAATGACTCCAGAGCACTTAAAAACCCGCTTGCAACGAAATGACTCCAGAGCACTTAAACACCCGCTTGCAACGAAATGACTCCAGAGCACTTAAAAACCCGCTTGCAACGAAATGACTCCAGAGCACTTAAAAACCCGCTTGCAACGAAATGACTCCAGAGCACTTAAAAACCCGCTTGCAACGAAATGAGTCGAGAGCACTTAAAAACCCGCTTGCAACGAAATGACTCCAGAGCACTTAAAAAACCCGCTTCCAGTGAAATGTCTGAGAAGTATGTAAAAACCCGCTTGCAATGAAATGACTCCAGAGCACGTAAAAACCCGCTTCCAACGAAATGACTCCAGAGCACTGAAAAACCCGCTTGCAACGAAATGACTCAAGAGCACTTAAAAACCCGCTTGCAACGAAATGACTCCAGAGCACTTAAAAAACCCGCTTCCAGTGAAATGTCTGAGAAGTATGTAAAAACCCGCTTGCAATGAAATGACTCCAGAGCACGTAAAAACCCGCTTCCAACGAAATGACTCCAGAGCACTGAAAAACCCGCTTGCAACGAAATGACTCAAGAGCACTTAAAAACCCGCTTGCAACGAAAAGACTCCAGAGCACTTAAAAACCCGCTTGCAACGAAATGACTCCAGAACACTTAAAAACCCGCTTGCAACGAAATGACTCCAGAGCACTTAAAAACCCGCTTGCAACGAAATGACTCCAGAGCACTTAAAAACCCGCTTGCAACGAAATGAGTCCAGAACCCTTAAAAACCCGCTTGCAACGAAATGACTCCAGAGCACTTAAAAACCCGCTTGCAACGAAATGACTCCAGAGCACTTAAAAACCCGCTTGCAACGAAATGACTCCAGAGCACTTAAACACCCGCTTGCAACGATATGACTCCAGAGCACTTAAAAACCCGCTTGCAACGAAATGACTCCAGAGCACTTAAAAACCCGCTTGCAACGAAATGACTCCAGAGTACTTAAAAACCCGCTTGCAACGAAAGGACTCCAGAGCACTTAAAAAACCCGCTTCCTGTGAAATGTCTGAGAAGTATGTAAAAACCCGCTTGCAACGAAATGACTCCAGAGCACGTAAAAACCCGCTTGCAACGAAATGACTCCAGAGCACTGAAAAACCCGCTTACAACGAAATGCCTTCAGAGCACTTAAAAACCCGCTTGCAACGAAATGACTCCAGAGCACTTAAAAACCCGCTTGCAACGAAATGACTCCAGAGCACTTAAAAACCCGCTTGCAACGAAATGACTCCAGAGCACTTAAAAACCCGCTTGCAACGAAATGACTCCAGAGCACTTAAAAACCCGCTTGCAACGAAATGACTCCAGAGCACTTAAAAACCCGCTTGCAACGAAATGACTCCAGAGCACTTAAAAACCCGCTTGCAACGAAATGACTCCAGAGCACTTAAAAACCCGCTTGCAACGAAATGACTCCAGAGCACTTAAAAACCCGCTTGCAACGAAATGAGTCCAGAGCACTTAAAAACCCGCTTTCAACGAAATGAGTCCAGAACACTTAAAAACCCGCTTGCAACGAAATGACTCCAGAGCACTTAAACACCCGCTTGCAAAGAAATGACTCCAGAGCACTTAAAAACCTGCTTGCAACAAAATGACTCCAGAGCACTTAAAAACCCGCTTGCAACGAAATGACTCCAGAGTACTTAAAAACCCGCTTGCAAAGAAATGACTCCAGAGCACTTAAAAAACCCGCTTTCAGTGAAATGTCTGAGAAGTATGTAAAAACCCGCTTGCAATGAAATGACTCCAGAGCACTTAAAAACCCGCTTGCAACGAAATGAGTCCAGAGCACTTAAAAACCCGCTTTCAACGAAATGAGTCCAGAACACTTAAAAACCCGCTTGCAACGAAATGACTCCAGAGCACTTAAAAACCCGCTTGCAACGAAATGAGTCCAGAGCACTTAAAAACCCGCTTGCAACGAAATGACTCCAGAGCACTTAAAAACCCGCTTGCAACAAAATGACTCCAGAGCACTTAAAAACCCGCTTGCAACGAAATGACTCCAGAGCACTTAAAAACCCGCTTGCAACGAAATGACTCCAGAGCACTTAAAAACCCGCTTGCAACGAAATGACTCCAGAGCACTTAAAAACCCGCTTGCAACGAAATGACTCCAGAGCACTTAAAAACCCGCTTGCAACGAAATGACTCCAGAGCACTTAAAAACCCGCTTGCAACGAAATGACTCCAGAGCACTTAAAAACCCGCTTGCAACGAAATGACTCCAGAGCACTTAAAAACCCACTTGCAACGAAATGACTCCAGAGCACTTAAAAACCCGCTTGCAACGAAATGACTCCAGAGCACTTAAAAACCCGCTTTCAACGAAATGAGTCCAGAGCACTTAAAAACCCGCTTGCAACGAAATGACTCCAGAGCACTTAAAAACCCGCTTGCAACGAAATGACTCCAGAGCACTTAAACACCCGCTTGCAACGAAATGACTCCAGAGCACTTAAAAACCCGCTTGCAACGAAATGACTCCAGAGCACTTAAAAACCCGCTTGCAACGAAATGACTCCAGAGCACTTAAAAACCCGCTTGCAACGAAATGAGTCGAGAGCACTTAAAAACCCGCTTGCAACGAAATGACTCCAGAGCACTTAAAAACCCGCTTGCAACGAAATGACTCCAGAGCACTTAAAAACCCGCTTGCAACGAAATGACTCCAGAGCACTTAAAAACCCGCTTGCAACGAAATGACTCCAGAGCACTTAAAAACCCGCTTGCAACGAAATGACTCCAGAGCACTTAAAAACCCGCTTTCAACGAAATGAGTCCAGAACACTTAAAAACCCGCTTGCAACGAAATGACTCCAGAGCACTTAAAAACCCCCTTGCAACGAAATGACTCCAGAGCACTTAAACACCCGCTTGCAACGAAATGACTCCAGAGCACTTAAAAAACCGCTTGCAACAAAATGACTCCAGAGCACTTAAAAACCCGCTTGCAACGAAATGACTCCAGAGTACTTAAAAACCCGCTTGCAACGAAATGACTCCAGAGCACTTAAAAAACCCGCTTCCAGTGAAATGTCTGAGAAGTATGGAAAAACCCGCTTGCAATGAAATGACTCCAGAGCACTTAAAAACCCGCTTGCAACGAAATGACTCCAGAGCACTTAAAAACCCGCTTGCAACGAAATGACTCCAGAGCACTTAAAAACCCGCTTGCAACGAAATGACTCCAGAGCACTTAAAAACCCGCTTGCAACGAAATGACTCCAGAGCACTTAAAAACCCGCTTGCAACGAAATGAGTCCAGAGCACTTAAAAACCCGCTTGCAACGAAATGACTCCAGAGCACTTAAAAACCCGCTTGCAACGAAATGACTCCAGAGCACTTAAACACCCGCTTGCAACGAAATGACTCCAGAGCACTTAAAAACCCGCTTGCAACGAAATGACTCCAGAGCACTTAAAAACCCGCTTGCAACGAAATGACTCCAGAGCACTTAAACACCCGCTTGCAACGAAATGACTCCAGAGCACTTAAAAACCCGCTTGCAACAAAATGACTCCAGAGCACTTAAACACCCGCTTGCAACGAAATGACTCCAGAGCAATTAAAAACCTGCTTGCAACGAAATGACTCCAGAGCACTTAAAAACCCGCTTGCAACGAAATGACTCCAGAGCACTTAAACACCCGCTTTCAACGAAATGACTCCAGAGCAATTAAAAACCTGCTTGCAACGAAATGACTCCAGAGCACTTAAAAACCCGCTTGCAACGAAATGACTCCAGAGCACTTAAAAACCCGCTTGCAACGAAATGACTCCAGAGCACTTAAAAACCCGCTTGCAACGAAATGACTCCAGAGTACTTAAAAACCCGCTTGCAACGAAATGACTCCAGAGCACTTAAAAAACCCGCTTCCAGTGAAATGTCTGAGAAGTATGTAAAAACCCGCTTGCAATGAAATGACTCCAGAGCACGTAAAAACCCGCTTGCAACGAAATGACTCCAGAGCACTGAAAAACCCGCTTGCAACGAAATGACTCAAGAGCACTTAAAAACCCGCTTGCAACAAAATGACTCCAGAGCACTTAAAAACATGCTTGCAACGAAATGACTCCAGAACACTTAAAAACCCGCTTGCAACGAAATGTCTCCAGAGCACTTAAAAACCCGCTTACAACGAAATGCCTTCAGAGCACTTAAAAACCCGCTTGAAACGAAATGACTCCAGAGCACTTAAAAACCCGCTTGCAACGAAATGACTCCAGAGTACTTAAAAACCCGCTTGCAACGAAAAGACTCCAGAGCACTTAAAAACCCGCTTGCAACGAAATGACTCCAGAACACTTAAAAACCCGCTTGCAACGAAATGACTCCAGAGCACTTAAAAACCCGCTTGCAACGAAATGACTCCAGAGCACTTAAAAACCCGCTTGCAACGAAATGAGTCCAGAACCCTTAAAAACCCGCTTGCAACGAAATGACTCCAGAGCACTTAAAAACCCGCTTGCAACGAAATGACTCCAGAGCACTTAAAAACCCGCTTGCAACGAAATGACTCCAGAGCACTTAAACACCCGCTTGCAACGATATGACTCCAGAGCACTTAAAAACCCGCTTGCAACGAAATGACTCCAGAGCACTTAAAAACCCGCTTGCAACGAAATGACTCCAGAGTACTTAAAAACCCGCTTGCAACGAAAGGACTCCAGAGCACTTAAAAAACCCGCTTCCAGTGAAATGTCTGAGAAGTATGTAAAAACCCGCTTGCAACGAAATGACTCCAGAGCACGTAAAAACCCGCTTGCAACGAAATGACTCCAGAGCACTGAAAAACCCGCTTACAACGAAATGCCTTCAGAGCACTTAAAAACCCGCTTGCAACGAAATGACTCCAGAGCACTTAAAAACCCGCTTGCAACGAAAGGACTCCAGAGCACTTAAAAAACCCGCTTCCAGTGAAATGTCTGAGAAGTATGTAAAAACCCGCTTGCAACGAAATGACTCCAGAGCACGTAAAAACCCGCTTGCAACGAAATGACTCCAGAGCACTGAAAAACCCGCTTACAACGAAATGCCTTCAGAGCACTTAAAAACCCGCTTGCAACGAAATGACTCCAGAGCACTTAAAAACCCGCTTGCAACGAAATGACTCCAGAGCACTTAAAAACCCGCTTGCAACGAAATGACTCCAGAGCACTTAAAAACCCGCTTGCAACGAAATGACTCCAGAGCACTTAAAAACCCGCTTGCAACGAAATGACTCCAGAGCACTTAAAAACCCGCTTGCAACGAAATGACTCCAGAGCACTTAAAAACCCGCTTGCAACGAAATGACTCCAGAGCACTTAAAAACCCGCTTGCAACGAAATGACTCCAGAGCACTTAAAAACCCGCTTGCAAAGAAATGACTCCAGAGCACTTAAAAAACCCGCTTTCAGTGAAATGTCTGAGAAGTATGTAAAAACCCGCTTGCAATGAAATGACTCCAAAGCACTTAAAAACCCGCTTGCAACGAAATGACTCCAGAGCACTTAAAAACCCGCTTGCAACGAAATGACTCCAGAACACTTAAAAACCCGCTTGCAACGAAATGACTCCAGAGCACTTAAAAACCCCCTTGCAACGAAATGAGTCCAGAACACTTAAAAACCCGCTTGCAACGAAATGACTCCAGAGCACTTAAAAACCCGCTTGCAACGAAATGAGTCCAGAGCACTTAAGAACCCGCTTGCAACGAAATGACTCCAGAGCACTTAAAAACCCGCTTGCAACGAAATGAGTCCAGAGCACTTAAAAACCCGCTTGCAACGAAATGACTCCAGAGCACTTAAAAACCCGCTTGCAACGAAATGAGTCGAGAGCACTTAAAAACCCGCTTGCAACGAAATGACTCCAGAGCACTTAAAAACCCGCTTTCAACGAAATGACTCCAGTGTACATAAAAACCCGCTTGCAACGAAATGACTCCAGAGCACTTAAACACCCGCTTGCAACGAAATGACTCCAGAGAACTTAAAAACCCGCTTGCAACGAAATGACTCCAGAGCACTTAAAAACCCGCTTGCAACGAAATGACTCCAGAGTACTTAAAAACCCGCTTGCAACGAAATGACTCCAGAGCACTTAAAAAACCCGCTTCCAGTGAAATGTCTGAGAAGTCTGTAAAAACCCGCTTGCAATGAAATGACTCCAGAGCACGTAAAAACCCGCTTGCAACGAAATGACTCCAGAGCACTGAAAAACCCGCTTACAACGAAATGCCTTCAGAGCACTTAAAAACCCGCTTGCAACGAAATGACTCCAGAGCACTTAAACACCCGCTTGCAACGATATGACTCCAGAGCACTTAAAAACCCGCTTGCAACGAAATGACTCCAGAGCACTTAAAAACCCGCTTGCAACGAAATGACTCCAGAGTACTTAAAAACCCGCTTGCAACGAAATGACTCCAGAGCACTTAAAAACCCGCTTGCAACGAAATGACTCCAGAGCACTTAAAAACCCGCTTGCAACGAAATGAATCCAGAGCACTTAAAAACCCGCTTGCAACGAAATGACTCCAGAGCACTTAAAAACCCGCTTGCAACGAAATGACTCCAGAGCACTTAAAAATCCGCTTGCAACGAAATGACTCCAGAGCACTTAAACACCCGCTTGCAACGAAATGACTCCAGAGCACTTAAAAACCCGCTTGCAACGAAATGACTCCAGAGCACTTAAACACCCGCTTGCAACGAAATGACTCCAGAGCAATTAAAAACCCGCTTGCAACGAAATGACTCCAGAGCACTTAAAAACCCGCTTGCAACGAAATGACTCCAGAGCACTTAAACACCCGCTTGCAACGAAATGACTCCAGAGCAATTAAAAACCCGCTTGCAACGAAATGACTCCAGAGCACTTAAAAACCCGCTTGCAACGAAATGACTCCAGAGCACTTAAAAACCCGCTTGCAACGAAATGACTCCAGAGCACTTAAAAACCCGCTTGCAACGAAATGACTCCAGAGTACTTAAAAACCCGCTTGCAACGAAATGACTCCAGAGCACTTAAAAAACCCGCTTCCAGTGAAATGTCTGAGAAGTATGTAAAAACCCGCTTGCAATGAAATGACTCCAGAGCACGTAAAAACCCGCTTGCAACGAAATGACTCCAGAGCACTGAAAAACCCGCTTGCAACGAAATGACTCAAGAGCACTTAAAAACCCGCTTGCAACAAAATGACTCCAGAGCACTTAAAAACATGCTTGCAACGAAATGACTCCAGAACACTTAAAAACCCGCTTGCAACGAAATGACTCCAGAGCACTTAAAAACCCGCTTGCAACGAAATGCCTTCAGAGCACTTAAAAACCCGCTTGAAACGAAATGACTCCAGAGCACTTAAAAACCCGCTTGCAACGAAATGACTCCAGAGTACTTAAAAACACGCTTGCAACGAAAAGACTCCAGAGCACTTAAAAACCCGCTTGCAACGAAATGACTCCAGAACACTTAAAAACCCGCTTGCAACGAAATGACTCCAGAGCACTTAAAAACCCGCTTGCAACGAAATGACTCCAGAGCACTTAAAAACCCGCTTGCAACGAAATGAGTCCAGAACCCTTAAAAACCCGCTTGCAACGAAATGACTCCAGAGCACTTAAAAACCCGCTTGCAACGAAATGACTCCAGAGCACTTAAAAACCCGCTTGCAACGAAATGACTCCAGAGCACTTAAACACCCGCTTGCAAAGATATGACTCCAGAGCACTTAAAAACCCGCTTGCAACGAAATGACTCCAGAGCACTTAAAAACCCGCTTGCAACGAAATGACTCCAGAGTACTTAAAAACCCGCTTGCAACGAAAGGACTCCAGAGCACTTAAAAAACCCGCTTCCAGTGAAATGTCTGAGAAGTATGTAAAAACCCGCTTGCAACGAAATGACTCCAGAGCACGTAAAAACCCGCTTGCAACGAAATGACTCCAGAGCACTGAAAAACCCGCTTGCAACGAAATGACTCCAGAGCACTTAAAAACCCGCTTGCAACGAAATGACTCCAGAGCACTTAAAAACCCGCTTGCAACGAAATGAGTCCAGAACACTTAAAAACCCGCTTGCAACGAAATGACTCCAGAGCACTTAAAAACCCGCTTGCAACGAAATGACTCCAGAGCACTTAAACACCCGCTTGCAACGAAATGACTCCAGAGCACTTAAAAACCCGCTTGCAACGAAATGACTCCAGAGCACTTAAAAATCCGCTTGCAACGAAATGACTCCAGAGCACTTAAACACCCGCTTGCAACGAAATGACTCCAGAGCACTTAAAAACCCGCTTGCAACGAAATGACTCCAGAGCACTTAAACACCCGCTTGCAACGAAATGACTCCAGAGCAATTAAAAACCCGCTTGCAACGAAATGACTCCAGAGCACTTAAAAACCCGCTTGCAACGAAATGACTCCAGAGCACTTAAACACCCGCTTGCAACGAAATGACTCCAGAGCAATTAAAAACCCGCTTGCAACGAAATGACTCCAGAGCACTTAAAAACCCGCTTGCAACGAAATGACTCCAGAGCACTTAAAAACCCGCTTGCAACGAAATGACTCCAGAGCACTTAAAAACCCGCTTGCAACGAAATGACTCCAGAGTACTTAAAAACCCGCTTGCAACGAAATGACTCCAGAGCACTTAAAAAACCCGCTTCCAGTGAAATGTCTGAGAAGTATGTAAAAACCCGCTTGCAATGAAATGACTCCAGAGCACGTAAAAACCCGCTTGCAACGAAATGACTCCAGAGCACTGAAAAACCCGCTTGGAACGAAATGACTCAAGAGCACTTAAAAACCCGCTTGCAACAAAATGACTCCAGAGCACTTAAAAACATGCTTGCAACGAAATGACTCCAGAACACTTAAAAACCCGCTTGCAACGAAATGACTCCAGAGCACTTAAAAACCCGCTTGCAACGAAATGCCTTCAGAGCACTTAAAAACCCGCTTGAAACGAAATGACTCCAGAGCACTTAAAAACCCGCTTGCAACGAAATGACTCCAGAGTACTTAAAAACCCGCTTGCAACGAAAAGACTCCAGAGCACTTAAAAACCCGCTTGCAACGAAATGACTCCAGAACACTTAAAAACCCGCTTGCAACGAAATGACTCCAGAGCACTTAAAAACCCGCTTGCAACGAAATGACTCCAGAGCACTTAAACACCCGCTTGCAACGATATGACTCCAGAGCACTTAAAAACCCGCTTGCAACGAAATGACTCCAGAGCACTTAAAAACCCGCTTGCAACGAAATGACTCCAGAGTACTTAAAAACCCGCTTGCAACGAAAGGACTCCAGAGCACTTAAAAAACCCGCTTCCAGTGAAATGTCTGAGAAGTATGTAAAAACCCGCTTGCAACGAAATGACTCCAGAGCACGTAAAAACCCGCTTGCAACGAAATGACTCCAGAGCACTGAAAAACCCGCTTACAACGAAATGACTCCAGAGCACTTAAAAACCCGCTTGCAACGAAATGACTCCAGAGCACTTAAAAACCCGCTTGCAACGAAATGACTCCAGAGCACTTAAAAACCCGCTTGCAACGAAATGACTCCAGAGCACTTAAAAACCCGCTTGCAACGAAATGACTCCAGAGCACTTAAAAACCCGCTTGCAACGAAATGACTCCACAGCACTTAAAAACCCGCTTGCAACGAAATGACTCCAGAGCACTTAAAAACCCGCTTGCAACGAAATGACTCCAGAGCACTTAAAAACCCGCTTGCAACGAAATGACTCCAGAGCACTTAAAAACCCGCTTGCAACGAAATGACTCCAGAGCACTTAAAAACCCGCTTGCAACGAAATGACTCCAGAGCACTTAAAAACCCGCTTGCAACGAAATGACTCCAGAGCACTTAAAAACCCGCTTGCAACGAAATGACTCCAGAGCACTTAAAAACACGCTTTCAACGAAATGAGTCCAGAGCACTTAAAAACCCGCTTTCAACGAAATGAGTCCAGAACACTTAAAAACCCGCTTGCAACGAAATGACTCCAGAGCACTTAAAAACCCGCTTGCAACGAAATGACTCCAGAGCACTTAAACACCCGCTTGCAACGAAATGACTCCAGAGCACTTAAAAACCCCCTTGCAACAAAATGACTCCAGAGCACTTAAAAACCCGCTTGCAACGAAATGACTCCAGAGTACTTAAAAACCCGCTTGCAAAGAAATGACTCCAGAGCACTTAAAAAACCCGCTTTCAGTGAAATGTCTGAGAAGTATGTAAAAACCCACTTGCAATGAAATGACTCCAGAGCACTTAAAAACCCGCTTGCAACGAAATGACTCCAGAGCACTTAAAAACCCGCTTGCAACGAAATGACTCCAGAACACTTAAAAACCCGCTTGCAACGAAATGACTCCAGAGCACTTAAAAACCCGCTTGCAACGAAATGACTCCAGAGCACTTAAAAACCCGCTTGCAACGAAATGACTCCAGAGCACTTAAAAACCCCCTTGCAACGAAATGAGTCCAGAACACTTAAAAACCCGCTTGCAACGAAATGACTCCAGAGCACTTAAAAACCCGCTTGCAAAGAAATGAGTCCAGAGCACTTAAGAACCCGCTTGCAACGAAATGACTCCAGAGCACTTAAAAACCCGCTTGCAACGAAATGAGTCCAGAGCACTTAAAAACCCGCTTGCAACGAAATGACTCCAGAGCACTTAAACACCCGCTTGCAACGAAATGAGTCGAGAGCACTTAAAAACCCGCTTGCAACGAAATGACTCCAGAGCACTTAAAAACCCGCTTGCAACGAAATGACTCCAGTGTACATAAAAACCCGCTTGCAACGAAATGACGCCAGAGCACTTAAACACCCGCTTGCAACGAAATGACTTCAGAGAACTTAAAAACCCGCTTGCAACGAAATGACTCCAGAGTACTTAAAAACCCGCTTGCAACGAAATGACTCCAGAGCACTTAAAAAACCCGCTTCCAGTGAAATGTCTGAGAAGTCTGTAAAAACCCGCTTGCAATGAAATGACTCCAGAGCACTTAAAAACCCGCTTGCAACGAAATGACTCCAGAGCACTTAAAAACCCGCTTGCAACGAAATGACTCCAGAGCACTTAAAAACCCGCTTGCAACGAAATGACTCCAGAGCACTTAAAAACCCGCTTGCAACGAAATGTCTCCAGAGCACTTAAAAACCCGCTTGCAACGAAATGACTCCAGAGCACTTAAAAACCCGCTTTCAACGAAATGAGTCCAGAACACTTAAAAACCCGCTTACAACGAAATGACTCCAGAGCACTTAAAAACCCGCTTGCAAAGAAATGACTCCAGAGCACTTAAAAAACCCGCTTTCAGTGAAATGTCTGAGAAGTATGTAAAAACCCGCTTGCAATGAAATGACTCCAGAGCACTTAAAAACCCGCTTGCAACGAAATGACTCCAGAGCACTTAAAAACCCGCTTGCAACGAAATGACTCCAGAACACTTAAAAACCCGCTTGCAACGAAATGACTCCAGAGCACTTAAAAACCCGCTTGCAACGAAATGACTCCAGAGCACTTAAAAACCCGCTTGCAACGAAATGACTCCAGAGCACTTAAAAACCCCCTTGCAACGAAATGAGTCCAGAACACTTAAAAACCCGCTTGCAACGAAATGACTCCAGAGCACTTAAAAACCCGCTTGCAACGAAATGAGTCCAGAGCACTTAAGAACCCGCTTGCAACGAAATGACTCCAGAGCACTTAAAAACCCGCTTGCAACGAAATGAGTCCAGAGCACTTAAAAACCCGCTTGCAACGAAATGATTCCAGAGCACTTAAAAACCCGCTTGCAACGAAATGAGTCGAGAGCACTTAAAAACCCGCTTGCAACGAAATGACTCCAGAGCACTTAAAAACCCGCTTTCAACGAAATGACTCCAGTGTACATAAAAACCCGCTTGCAACGAAATGACTCCAGAGCACTTAAACACCCGCTTGCAACGAAATGACTCCAGAGCACTTAAAAACCCGCTTGCAACGAAATGACTCCAGAGCACTTAAAAACCCGCTTGCAACGAAATGACTCCAGAGTACTTAAAAACCCGCTTGCAACGAAAGGACTCCAGAGCACTTAAAAAACCCGCTTCCAGTGAAATGTCTGAGAAGTATGTAAAAACCCGCTTGCAACGAAATGACTCCAGAGCACGTAAAAACCCGCTTGCAACGAAATGACTCCAGAGCACTGAAAAACCCGCTTACAACGAAATGCCTTC
This sequence comes from Meriones unguiculatus, assembly GCF_030254825.1. Classification (NCBI taxonomy): domain Eukaryota; kingdom Metazoa; phylum Chordata; class Mammalia; order Rodentia; family Muridae; genus Meriones; species Meriones unguiculatus. The sequence goes on from NC_083367.1 coordinate 3,173,864, forward strand.
AGAGCACTTAAAAACCCGCTTGCAACGAAATGACTCCAGAGCACTTAAAAACCCGCTTGCAACGAAATGACTCCAGAGCACTTAAAAACCCGCTTGCAACGAAATGACTCCAGAGCACTTAAAAACCCGCTTGCAACGAAATGAGTCCAGAGCACTTAAAAACCCGCTTGCAACGAAATGACTCCAGGGCACGTAAAAACCCGCTTGCAACGAAATGACTCCAGAGCACTTATAAACCCGCTTGCAACGAAATGACTCCAGAGCACTTAAAAACCCGCTTGCAACGAAATGACTCCAGAGCACTTAAAAACCCGCTTGCAACGAAATGACTCCAGAGCACTTAAAAACCCGCTTGCAACGAAATGACTCCAGAGCACTTAAAAACCCGCTTGCAACGAAATGACTCCAGAGCACTTAAAAACCCGCTTGCAACGAAATGACTCCAGAGCACTTAAAAACCCGCTTGCAACGAAATGACTCCAGAGCACTTAAAAACCCGCTTTCAACGAAATGAGTCCAGAGCACTTAAAAACCCGCTTGCAACGAAATGACTCCAGAGCACTTAAAAACCCGCTTGCAACGAAATGACTCCAGAGCACTTAAACACCCGCTTGCAACGAAATGACTCCAGAGCACTTAAAAACCCGCTTGCAACGAAATGACTCCAGAGCACTTAAAAACCCGCTTGCAACGAAATGACTCCAGAGCACTTAAAAACCCGCTTGCAACGAAATGAGTCGAGAGCACTTAAAAACCCGCTTGCAACGAAATGACTCCAGAGCACTTAAAAACCCGCTTGCAACGAAATGACTCCAGAGCACTTAAAAACCCGCTTGCAACGAAATGACTCCAGAGCACTTAAAAACCCGCTTGCAACGAAATGTCTCCAGAGCACTTAAAAACCCGCTTGCAACGAAATGACTCCAGAGCACTTAAAAACCCGCTTTCAACGAAATGAGTCCAGAACACTTAAAAACCCGCTTACAACGAAATGACTCCAGAGCACTTAAAAACCCGCTTGCAAAGAAATGACTCCAGAGCACTTAAAAAACCCGCTTTCAGTGAAATGTCTGAGAAGTATGTAAAAACCCGCTTGCAATGAAATGACTCCAGAGCACTTAAAAACCCGCTTGCAACGAAATGACTCCAGAGCACTTAAAAACCCGCTTGCAACGAAATGACTCCAGAACACTTAAAAACCCGCTTGCAACGAAATGACTCCAGAGCACTTAAAAACCCGCTTGCAACGAAATGACTCCAGAGCACTTAAAAACCCGCTTGCAACGAAATGACTCCAGAGCACTTAAAAACCCCCTTGCAACGAAATGAGTCCAGGGCACGTAAAAACCCGCTTGCAACGAAATGACTCCAGAGCACTTAAAAACCCGCTTGCAACGAAATGACTCCAGAGCACTTAAAAACCCGCTTGCAACGAAATGACTCCAGAGCACTTAAAAACCCGCTTGCAACGAAATGACTCCAGAGCACTTAAAAACCCGCTTGCAACGAAATGACTCCAGAGCACTTAAAAACCCGCTTGCAACGAAATGACTCCAGAGCACTTAAAAACCCGCTTGCAACGAAATGACTCCAGAGCACTTAAAAACCCGCTTGCAACGAAATGACTTCAGAGCACTTAAAAACCCGCTTTCAACGAAATGAGTCCAGAGCACTTAAAAACCCGCTTGCAACGAAATGACTCCAGAGCACTTAAAAACCCGCTTGCAACGAAATGACTCCAGAGCACTTAAACACCCGCTTGCAACGAAATGACTCCAGAGCACTTAAAAACCCGCTTGCAACGAAATGACTCCAGAGCACTTAAAAACCCGCTTGCAACGAAATGACTCCAGAGCACTTAAAAACCCGCTTGCAACGAAATGAGTCGAGAGCACTTAAAAACCCGCTTGCAACGAAATGACTCCAGAGCACTTAAAAACCCGCTTGCAACGAAATGACTCCAGAGCACTTAAAAACCCGCTTGCAACGAAATGACTCCAGAGCACTTAAAAACCCGCTTGCAACGAAATGTCTCCAGAGCACTTAAAAACCCGCTTGCAACGAAATGACTCCAGAGCACTTAAAAACCCGCTTTCAACGAAATGAGTCCAGAACACTTAAAAACCCGCTTACAACGAAATGACTCCAGAGCACTTAAAAACCCGCTTGCAAAGAAATGACTCCAGAGCACTTAAAAAACCCGCTTTCAGTGAAATGTCTGAGAAGTATGTAAAAACCCGCTTGCAATGAAATGACTCCAGAGCACTTAAAAACCCGCTTGCAACGAATTGACTCCAGAGCACTTAAAAACCCGCTTGCAACGAAATGACTCCAGAACACTTAAAAACCCGCTTGCAACGAAATGACTCCAGAGCACTTAAAAACCCGCTTGCAACGAAATGACTCCAGAGCACTTAAAAACCCGCTTGCAACGAAATGACTCCAGAGCACTTAAAAACCCCCTTGCAACGAAATGAGTCCAGAACACTTAAAAACCCGCTTGCAACGAAATGACTCCAGAGCACTTAAGAACCCGCTTGCAACGAAATGAGTCCAGAGCACTTAAGAACCCGCTTGCAACGAAATGACTCCAGAGCACTTAAAAACCCGCTTGCAACGAAATGAGTCCAGAGCACTTAAAAACCCGCTTGCAACGAAATGATTCCAGAGCACTTAAAAACCCGCTTGCAACGAAATGAGTCGAGAGCACTTAAAAACCCGCTTGCAACGAAATGACTCCAGAGCACTTAAAAACCCGCTTTCAACGAAATGACTCCAGTGTACATAAAAACCCGCTTGCAACGAAATGACTCCAGAGCACTTAAACACCCGCTTGCAACGAAATGACTCCAGAGAACTTAAAAACCCGCTTGCAACGAAATGACTCCAGAGCACTTAAAAACCCGCTTGCAACGAAATGACTCCAGAGTACTTAAAAACCCGCTTGCAACGAAATGACTCCAGAGCACTTAAAAAACCCGCTTCCAGTGAAATGTCTGAGAAGTCTGTAAAAACCCGCTTGCAACGAAATGACTCCAGAGCACATAAAAACCCGCTTGCAACGAAATGACTCCAGAGCACTGAAAAACCCGCTTACAACGAAATGCCTTCAGAGCACTTAAAAACCCGCTTGCAACGAAATGACTCCAGAGCACTTAAACACCCGCTTGCAACGAAATGACTCCAGAGCACTTAAAAACCCGCTTGCAACGAAATGACTCCAGAGCACTTAAAAACCCGCTTGCAACGAAATGACTCCAGAGTACTTAAAAACCCGCTTGCAACGAAAGGACTCCAGAGCACTTAAAAAACCCGCTTCCAGTGAAATGTCTGAGAAGTATGTAAAAACCCGCTTGCAACGAAATGACTCCAGAGCACGTAAAAACCCGCTTGCAACGAAATGACTCCAGAGCACTGAAAAACCCGCTTACAACGAAATGCCTTCAGAGCACTTAAAAACCCGCTTGCAACGAAATGACTCCAGAGCACTTAAAAACCCGCTTGCAACGAAATGACTCCAGAGCACTTAAAAACCCGCTTGCAACGAAATGACTCCAGAGCACTTAAAAACCCGCTTGCAACGAAATGACTCCAGAGCACTTAAAAACCCGCTTGCAACGAAATGACTCCAGAGCACTTAAAAACCCGCTTGCAACGAAATGACTCCAGAGCACTTAAAAACCCGCTTTCAACGAAATGAGTCCAGAGCACTTAAAAACCCGCTTGCAACGAAATGACTCCAGAGCACTTAAAAACCCGCTTGCAACGAAATGACTCCAGAGCACTTAAACACCCGCTTGCAACGAAATGACTCCAGAGCACTTAAAAACCCGCTTGCAACGAAATGACTCCAGAGCACTTAAAAACCCGCTTGCAACGAAATGACTCCAGAGCACTTAAAAACCCGCTTGCAACGAAATGAGTCGAGAGCACTTAAAAACCCGCTTGCAACGAAATGACTCCAGAGCACTTAAAAACCCGCTTGCAACGAAATGACTCCAGAGCACTTAAAAACCCGCTTGCAACGAAATGACTCCAGAGCACTTAAAAACCCGCTTGCAACGAAATGTCTCCAGAGCACTTAAAAACCCGCTTGCAACGAAATGACTCCAGAGTACTTAAAAACCCGCTTTCAACGAAATGAGTCCAGAACACTTAAAAACCCGCTTGCAACGAAATGACTCCAGAGCACTTAAAAACCCGCTTGCAACGAAATGACTCCAGAGCACTTAAACACCCGCTTGCAACGAAATGACTCCAGAGCACTTAAAAACCCGCTTGCAACAAAATGACTCCAGAGCACTTAAAAACCCGCTTGCAACGAAATGACTCCAGAGTACTTAAAAACCCGCTTGCAACGAAATGACTCCAGAGCACTTAAAAAACCCGCTTCCAGTGAAATGTCTGAGAAGTATGGAAAAACCCGCTTGCAATGAAATGACTCCAGAGCACTTAAAAACCCGCTTGCAACGAAATGACTCCAGAGCACTTAAAAACCCGCTTGCAACGAAATGACTCCAGAACACTTAAAAACCCGCTTGCAACGAAATGACTCCAGAGCACTTAAAAACCCGCTTGCAACGAAATGACTCCAGAGCACTTAAAAACCCGCTTGCAACGAAATGACTCCAGAGCACTTAAAAACTCCCTTGCAACGAAATGAGTCCAGAACACTTAAAAACCCGCTTGCAACGAAATGACTCCAGAGCACTTAAAAACCCGCTTGCAACGAAATGACTCCAGAGCACTTAAACACCCGCTTGCAACGAAATGACTCCAGAGCACTTAAAAACCCGCTTGCAACGAAATGACTCCAGAGCACTTAAAAACCCGCTTGCAACGAAATGACTCCAGAGCACTTAAACACCCGCTTGCAACGAAATGACTCCAGAGCACTTAAAAACCCGCTTGCAACGAAATGACTCCAGAGCACTTAAAAACCCGCTTGCAACGAAATGACTCCAGAGTACTTAAAAACCCGCTTGCAACGAAATGACTCCAGAGCACTTAAAAAACCCGCTTTCAGTGAAATGTCTGAGAAGTATGTAAAAACCCGCTTGCAATGAAATGACTCCAGAGCACTTAAAAACCCGCTTGCAACGAAATGACTCCAGAGCACTTAAAAACCCGCTTGCAACGAAATGTCTCCAGAGCACTTAAAAACCCGCTTGCAACGAAATGACTCCAGAGCACTTAAAAACCCGCTTTCAACGAAATGAGTCCAGAACACTTAAAAACCCGCTTACAACGAAATGACTCCAGAGCACTTAAAAACCCGCTTGCAAAGAAATGACTCCAGAGCACTTAAAAAACCCGCTTTCAGTGAAATGTCTGAGAAGTATGTAAAAACCCGCTTGCAATGAAATGACTCCAGAGCACTTAAAAACCCGCTTGCAACGAAATGACTCCAGAGCACTTAAAAACCCGCTTGCAACGAAATGACTCCAGAGCACTTAAAAACCCCCTTGCAACGAAATGAGTCCAGAACACTTAAAAACCCGCTTGCAACGAAATGACTCCAGAGCACTTAAAAACCCGCTTGCAACGAAATGAGTCCAGAGCACTTAAGAACCCGCTTGCAACGAAATGACTCCAGAGCACTTAAAAACCCGCTTGCAACGAAATGAGTCCAGAGCACTTAAAAACCCGCTTGCAACGAAATGATTCCAGAGCACTTAAAAACCCGCTTGCAACGAAATGAGTCGAGAGCACTTAAAAACCCGCTTGCAACGAAATGACTCCAGAGCACTTAAAAACCCGCTTTCAACGAAATGACTCCAGTGTACATAAAAACCCGCTTGCAACGAAATGACTCCAGAGCACTTAAACACCCGCTTGCAACGAAATGACTCCAGAGAACTTAAAAACCCGCTTGCAACGAAATGACTCCAGAGCACTTAAAAACCCGCTTGCAACGAAATGACTCCAGAGTACTTAAAAACCCGCTTGCAACGAAATGACTCCAGAGCACTTAAAAAACCCGCTTCCAGTGAAATGTCTGAGAAGTCTGTAAAAACCCGCTTGCAACGAAATGACTCCAGAGCACATAAAAACCCGCTTGCAACGAAATGACTCCAGAGCACTGAAAAACCCGCTTACAACGAAATGCCTTCAGAGCACTTAAAAACCCGCTTGCAACGAAATGACTCCAGAGCACTTAAACACCCGCTTGCAACGAAATGACTCCAGAGCACTTAAAAACCCGCTTGCAACGAAATGACTCCAGAGCACTTAAAAACCCGCTTGCAACGAAATGACTCCAGAGTACTTAAAAACCCGCTTGCAACGAAAGGACTCCAGAGCACTTAAAAAACCCGCTTCCAGTGAAATGTCTGAGAAGTATGTAAAAACCCGCTTGCAACGAAATGACTCCAGAGCACGTAAAAACCCGCTTGCAACGAAATGACTCCAGAGCACTTAAAAACCCGCTTTCAACGAAATGAGTCCAGAGCACTTAAAAACCCGCTTGCAACGAAATGACTCCAGAGCACTTAAAAACCCGCTTGCAACGAAATGACTCCAGAGCACTTAAACACCCGCTTGCAACGAAATGACTCCAGAGCACTTAAAAACCCGCTTGCAACGAAATGACTCCAGAGCACTTAAAAACCCGCTTGCAACGAAATGACTCCAGAGCACTTAAAAACCCGCTTGCAACGAAATGAGTCGAGAGCACTTAAAAACCCGCTTGCAACGAAATGACTCCAGAGCACTTAAAAACCCGCTTGCAACGAAATGACTCCAGAGCACTTAAAAACCCGCTTGCAACGAAATGACTCCAGAGCACTTAAAAACCCGCTTGCAACGAAATGTCTCCAGAGCACTTAAAAACCCGCTTGCAACGAAATGACTCCAGAGTACTTAAAAACCCGCTTTCAACGAAATGAGTCCAGAACACTTAAAAACCCGCTTGCAACGAAATGACTCCAGAGCACTTAAAAACCCGCTTGCAACGAAATGACTCCAGAGCACTTAAACACCCGCTTGCAACGAAATGACTCCAGAGCACTTAAAAACCCGCTTGCAACAAAATGACTCCAGAGCACTTAAAAACCCGCTTGCAACGAAATGACTCCAGAGTACTTAAAAACCCGCTTGCAACGAAATGACTCCAGAGCACTTAAAAAACCCGCTTCCAGTGAAATGTCTGAGAAGTATGGAAAAACCCGCTTGCAATGAAATGACTCCAGAGCACTTAAAAACCCGCTTGCAACGAAATGACTCCAGAGCACTTAAAAACCCGCTTGAAACGAAATGACTCCAGAACACTTAAAAACCCGCTTGCAACGAAATGACTCCAGAGCACTTAAAAACCCGCTTGCAACGAAATGACTCCAGAGCACTTAAAAACCCGCTTGCAACGAAATGACTCCAGAGCACTTAAAAACTCCCTTGCAACGAAATGAGTCCAGAACACTTAAAAACCCGCTTGCAACGAAATGACTCCAGAGCACTTAAAAACCCGCTTGCAACGAAATGACTCCAGAGCACTTAAACACCCGCTTGCAACGAAATGACTCCAGAGCACTTAAAAACCCGCTTGCAACGAAATGACTCCAGAGCACTTAAAAACCCGCTTGCAACGAAATGACTCCAGAGCACTTAAACACCCGCTTGCAACGAAATGACTCCAGAGCACTTAAAAACCCGCTTGCAACGAAATGACTCCAGAGCACTTAAAAACCCGCTTGCAACGAAATGACTCCAGAGTACTTAAAAACCCGCTTGCAACGAAATGACTCCAGAGCACTTAAAAAACCCGCTTTCAGTGAAATGTCTGAGAAGTATGTAAAAACCCGCTTGCAATGAAATGACTCCAGAGCACTTAAAAACCCGCTTGCAACGAAATGACTCCAGAGCACTTAAAAACCCGCTTGCAACGAAATGACTCCAGAACACTTAAAAACCCGCTTGCAACGAAATGACTCCAGAGCACTTAAAAACCCGCTTGCAACGAAATGACTCCAGAGCACTTAAAAACCCGCTTGCAACGAAATGACTCCAGAGCACTTAAAAACCCCCTTGCAACGAAATGAGTCCAGAACACTTAAAAACCCGCTTGCAACGAAATGACTCCAGAGCACTTAAAAACCCGCTTGCAACGAAATGACTCCAGAGCACTTAAGAACCCGCTTGCAACGAAATGACTCCAGAGCACTTAAAAACCCGCTTGCAACGAAATGAGTCGAGAGCACTTAAAAACCCGCTTGCAACGAAATGACTCCAGAGCACTTAAAAACCCGCTTTCAACGAAATGACTCCAGTGTACATAAAAACCCGCTTGCAACGAAATGACTCCAGAGCACTTAAACACCCGCTTGCAACGAAATGACTCCAGAGAACTTAAAAACCCGCTTGCAACGAAATGACTCCAGAGCACTTAAAAACCCGCTTGCAACGAAATGACTCCAGAGTACTTAAAAACCCGCTTGCAACGAAATGACTCCAGAGCACTTAAAAAACCCGCTTCCAGTGAAATGTCTGAGAAGTCTGTAAAAACCCGCTTGCAATGAAATGACTCCAGAGCACGTAAAAACCCGCTTGCAACGAAATGACTCCAGAGCACTGAAAAACCCGCTTACAACGAAATGCCTTCAGAGCACTTAAAAACCCGCTTGCAACGAAATGACTCCAGAGCACTTAAACACCCGCTTGCAACGATATGACTCCAGAGCACTTAAAAACCCGCTTGCAACGAAATGACTCCAGAGCACTTAAAAACCCGCTTGCAACGAAATGACTCCAGAGTACTTAAAAACCCGCTTGCAACGAAAGGACTCCAGAGCACTTAAAAAACCCGCTTCCAGTGAAATGTCTGAGAAGTATGTAAAAACCCGCTTGCAACGAAATGACTCCAGAGCACGTAAAAACCCGCTTGCAACGAAATGACTCCAGAGCACTGAAAAACCCGCTTACAACGAAATGCCTTCAGAGCACTTAAAAACCCGCTTGCAATGAAATGACTCCAGAGCACTTAAAAACCCGCTTGCAACGAAATGACTCCAGAGCACTTAAAAACCCGCTTGCAACGAAATGACTCCAGAGCACTTAAAAACCCGCTTGCAACGAAATGACTCCAGAGCACTTAAAAACCCGCTTGCAACGAAATGACTCCAGAGCACTTAAAAACCCGCTTGCAACGAAATGAGTCCAGAGCACTTAAAAACCCGCTTGCAACGAAATGACTCCAGAGCACTTAAAAACCCGCTTGCAACGAAATGACTCCAGAGCACTTAAAAACCCGCTTGCAACGAAATGACTCCAGGGCACTTAAAAACCCGCTTGCAACGAAATGACTCCAGAGCACTTAAAAACCCGCTTGCAACGAAATGACTCCAGAGCACTTAAAAACCCGCTTGCAACGAAATGACTCCAGAGCACTTAAAAACCCGCTTGCAACGAAATGACTCCAGAGCACTTAAAAACCCGCTTGCAACGAAATGACTCCAGAGCACTTAAAAACCCGCTTTCAACGAAATGAGTCCAGAACACTTAAAAACCCGCTTGCAACAAAATGACTCCAGAGCACTTAAAAACCCGCTTGCAACGAAATGACTCCAGAGCACTTAAACACCCGCTTGCAACGAAATGACTCCAGAGCACTTAAAAACCCGCTTGCAACGAAATGACTCCAGAGCACTTAAACACCCGCTTGCAACAAAATGACTCCAGAGCACTTAAAAACCCGCTTGCAACGAAATGACTCCAGAGTACTTAAAAACCCGCTTGCAACGAAATGACTCCAGAGCACTTAAAAAACCCGCTTCCAGTGAAATGTCTGAGAAGTATGTAAAAACCCGCTTGCAATGAAATGACTCCAGAGCACTTAAAAACCCGCTTGCAACAAAATGACTCCAGAGCACTTAAAAACCCGCTTGCAACGAAATGACTCCAGAACACTTAAAAACCCGCTTGCAACGAAATGACTCCAGAGCACTTAAAAACCCGCTTGCAACAAAATGACTCCAGAGCACTTAAAAACCCGCTTGCAACGAAATGACTCCAGAGCACTTAAAAACCCCCTTGCAACGAAATGAGTCCAGAACACTTAAAAACCCGCTTGCAACGAAATGACTCCAGAGCACTTAAAAACCCGCTTGCAACGAAATGACTCCAGAGCACTTAAACACCCGCTTGCAACGAAATGACTCCAGAGCACTTAAAAACCCGCTTGCAACGAAATGACTCCAGAGCACTTAAAAACCCGCTTGCAACGAAATGACTCCAGAGCATTTAAAAACCCGCTTGCAACGAAATGACTCCAGAGCACTTAAAAACCCGCTTGCAATGAAATGACTCCAGAGCACTTAAAAACCCGCTTGCAACGAAATGACTCCAGAGTACTTAAAAACCCGCTTGCAACGAAATGACTCCAGAGCACTTAAAAAACCCGCTTCCAGTGAAATGTCTGAGAAGTATGTAAAAACCCGCTTGCAATGAAATGACTCCAGAGCACGTAAAAACCCGCTTGCAACGAAATGACTCCATTGCACTGAAAAACCCGCTAACAACGAAATGCCTTCAGAGCACTTAAAAACCCGCTTGCAACGAAATGACTCCAGAGCACTTAAAAACCCGCTTGCAACGAAATGACTCCAGAACACTTAAAAACCCGCTTGCAACGAAATGACTCCAGAGCACTTAAAAACCCGCTTGCAACGAAATGACTCCAGAGCACTTAAAAACCCGCTTGCAACGAAATGACTCCAGAGCACTTAAAAACCCCCTTGCAACGAAATGAGTCCAGAACACTTAAAAACCCGCTTGCAACGAAATGACTCCAGAGCACTTAAAAACCCGCTTGCAACGAAATGAGTCCAGAGCACTTAAGAACCCGCTTGCAACGAAATGACTCCAGAGCACTTAAAAACCCGCTTGCAACGAAATGAGTCCAGAGCACTTAAAAACCCGCTTGCAACGAAATGACTCCAGAGCACTTAAAAACCCGCTTGCAACGAAATGAGTCGAGAGCACTTAAAAACCCGCTTGCAACGAAATGACTCCAGAGCACTTAAAAACCCGCTTTCAACGAAATGACTCCAGTGTACATAAAAACCCGCTTGCAACGAAATGACTCCAGAGCACTTAAACACCCGCTTGCAACGAAATGACTCCAGAGAACTTAAAAACCCGCTTGCAACGAAATGATTCCAGAGCACTTAAAAACCCGCTTGCAACGAAATGACTCCAGAGCACTTAAAAAACCCGCTTCCAGTGAAATGTCTGAGAAGTCTGTAAAAACCCGCTTGCAATGAAATGACTCCAGAGCACGTAAAAACCCGCTTGCAACGAAATGACTCCAGAGCACTGAAAAACCCGCTTACAACGAAATGCCTTCAGAGCACTTAAAAACCCGCTTGCAACGAAATGACTCCAGAGCACTTAAACACCCGCTTGCAACGATATGACTCCAGAGCACTTAAAAACCCGCTTGCAACGAAATGACTCCAGAGCACTTAAAAACCCGCTTGCAACGAAATGACTCCAGAGTACTTAAAAACCCGCTTGCAACGAAAGGACTCCAGAGCACTTAAAAAACCCGCTTCCAGTGAAATGTCTGAGAAGTATGTAAAAACCCGCTTGCAACGAAATGACACCAGAGCACGTAAAAACCCGCTTGCAACGAAATGACTCCAGAGCACTGAAAAACCCGCTTACAACGAAATGCCTTCAGAGCACTTAAAAACCCGCTTGCAATGAAATGACTCCAGAGCACTTAAAAACCCGCTTGCAACGAAATGACTCCAGAGCACTTAAAAACCCGCTTGCAACGAAATGACTCCAGAGCACTTAAAAACCCGCTTGCAACGAAATGACTCCAGAGCACTTAAAAACCCGCTTGCAACGAAATGACTCCAGAGCACTTAAAAACCCGCTTGCAACGAAATGACTCCAGAGCACTTAAAAACCCGCTTGCAACGAAATGACTCCAGAGAACTTAAAAACCCGCTTGCAACGAAATGACTCCAGAGCACTTAAAAACCCGCTTGCAACGAAATGACTCCAGAGTACTTAAAAACCCGCTTGCAACGAAATGACTCCAGAGCACTTAAAAAACCCGCTTCCAGTGAAATGTCTGAGAAGTCTGTAAAAACCCACTTGCAATGAAATGACTCCAGAGCACGTAAAAACCCGCTTGCAACGAAATGACTCCAGAGCACTGAAAAACCCGCTTACAACGAAATGCCTTCAGAGCACTTAAAAACCCGCTTGCAACGAAATGACTCCAGAGCACTTAAACACCCGCTTGCAACGATATGACTCCAGAGCACTTAAAAACCCGCTTGCAACGAAATGACTCCAGAGCACTTAAAAACCCGCTTGCAACGAAATGACTCCAGAGTACTTAAAAACCCGCTTGCAACGAAAGGACTCCAGAGCACTTAAAAAACCCGCTTCCAGTGAAATGTCTGAGAAGTATGTAAAAACCCGCTTGCAACGAAATGACTCCAGAGCACGTAAAAACCCGCTTGCAACGAAATGACTCCAGAGCACTGAAAAACCCGCTTACAACGAAATGCCTTCAGAGCACTTAAAAACCCGCTTGCAATGAAATGACTCCAGAGCACTTAAAAACCCGCTTGCAACGAAATGACTCCAGAGCACTTAAAAACCCGCTTGCAACGAAATGACTCCAGAGCACTTAAAAACCCGCTTGCAACGAAATGACTCCAGAGCACTTAAAAACCCGCTTGCAACGAAATGACTCCAGAGCACTTAAAAACCCGCTTGCAACGAAATGAGTCCAGAGCACTTAAAAACCCGCTTGCAACAAAATGACTCCAGAGCACTTAAAAACCCGCTTGCAACGAAATGACTCCAGAGCACTTAAAAACCCGCTTGCAACGAAATGACTCCAGAGCACTTAAAAACCCGCTTGCAACGAAATGACTCCAGAGCACTTAAAAACCCGCTTGCAACGAAATGACTCCAGAGCACTTAAAAACCCGCTTGCAACGAAATGACTCCAGAGCACTTAAAAACCCGCTTGCAACGAAATGACTCCAGAGCACTTAAAAACCCGCTTGCAACGAAATGACTCCAGAGCACTTAAAAACCCGCTTGCAACGAAATGACTCCAGAGCACTTAAAAACCCGCTTTCAACGAAATGAGTCCAGAACACTTAAAAACCCGCTTGCAACAAAATGACTCCAGAGCACTTAAAAACCCGCTTGCAACGAAATGACTCCAGAGCACTTAAACACCCGCTTGCAACGAAATGACTCCAGAGCACTTAAAAACCCGCTTGCAACGAAATGACTCCAGAGCACTTAAACACCCGCTTGCAACAAAATGACTCCAGAGCACTTAAAAACCCGCTTGCAACGAAATGACTCCAGAGTACTTAAAAACCCGCTTGCAACGAAATGACTCCAGAGCACTTAAAAAACCCGCTTCCAGTGAAATGTCTGAGAAGTATGTAAAAACCCGCTTGCAATGAAATGACTCCAGAGCACTTAAAAACCCGCTTGCAACAAAATGACTCCAGAGCACTTAAAAACCCGCTTGCAACGAAATGACTCCAGAACACTTAAAAACCCGCTTGCAACGAAATGACTCCAGAGCACTTAAAAACCCGCTTGCAACAAAATGACTCCAGAGCACTTAAAAACCCGCTTGCAACGAAATGACTCCAGAGCACTTAAAAACCCCCTTGCAACGAAATGAGTCCAGAACACTTAAAAACCCGCTTGCAACGAAATGACTCCAGAGCACTTAAAAACCCGCTTGCAACGAAATGACTCCAGAGCACTTAAAAACCCGCTTGCAACGAAATGACTCCAGAGCACTTAAAAACCCGCTTGCAACGAAATGACTCCAGAGCACTTAAAAACCCGCTTGCAACGAAATGACTCCAGAGCATTTAAAAACCCGCTTGCAACGAAATGACTCCAGAGCACTTAAAAACCCGCTTGCAATGAAATGACTCCAGAGCACTTAAAAACCCGCTTGCAACGAAATGACTCCAGAGTACTTAAAAACCCGCTTGCAACGAAATGACTCCAGAGCACTTAAAAAACCCGCTTCCAGTGAAATGTCTGAGAAGTATGTAAAAACCCGCTTGCAATGAAATGACTCCAGAGCACGTAAAAACCCGCTTGCAACGAAATGACTCCATTGCACTGAAAAACCCGCTAACAACGAAATGCCTTCAGAGCACTTAAAAACCCGCTTGCAACGAAATGACTCCAGAGCACTTAAAAACCCGCTTGCAACGAAATGACTCCAGAACACTTAAAAACCCGCTTGCAACGAAATGACTCCAGAGCACTTAAAAACCCGCTTGCAACGAAATGACTCCAGAGCACTTAAAAACCCGCTTGCAACGAAATGACTCCAGAGCACTTAAAAACCCCCTTGCAACGAAATGAGTCCAGAACACTTAAAAACCCGCTTGCAACGAAATGACTCCAGAGCACTTAAAAACCCGCTTGCAACGAAATGAGTCCAGAGCACTTAAGAACCCGCTTGCAACGAAATGACTCCAGAGCACTTAAAAACCCGCTTGCAACGAAATGAGTCCAGAGCACTTAAAAACCCGCTTGCAACGAAATGACTCCAGAGCACTTAAAAACCCGCTTGCAACGAAATGAGTCGAGAGCACTTAAAAACCCGCTTGCAACGAAATGACTCCAGAGCACTTAAAAACCCGCTTTCAACGAAATGACTCCAGTGTACATAAAAACCCGCTTGCAACGAAATGACTCCAGAGCACTTAAACACCCGCTTGCAACGAAATGACTCCAGAGAACTTAAAAACCCGCTTGCAACGAAATGATTCCAGAGCACTTAAAAACCCGCTTGCAACGAAATGACTCCAGAGCACTTAAAAAACCCGCTTCCAGTGAAATGTCTGAGAAGTCTGTAAAAACCCGCTTGCAATGAAATGACTCCAGAGCACGTAAAAACCCGCTTGCAACAAAATGACTCCAGAGCACTGAAAAACCCGCTTACAACGAAATGCCTTCAGAGCACTTAAAAACCCGCTTGCAACGAAATGACTCCAGAGCACTTAAACACCCGCTTGCAACGAAATGACTCCAGAGCACTTAAAAACCCGCTTGCAACGAAATGACTCCAGAGCACTTAAAAACCCGCTTGCAACGAAATGACTCCAGAGCACTTAAAAACCCGCTTGCAACGAAATGACTCCAGAGCATTTAAAAACCTGCTTGCAACGAAATGACTCCAAAGCAATTAAAAACCCGCTTGCAAAGAAATGACTCCAGAGCACTTAAAAACCCGCTTGCAACGAAATGACTCCAGAGCACTTAAAAACCCGCTTGCAACGAAATGACTCCAGAGTACTTAAAAACCCGCTTGCAACGAAATGACTCCAGAGCACTTAAAAAACCCGCTTCCAGTGAAATGTCTGAGAAGTATGTAAAAACCCGCTTGCAATGAAATGACTCCAGAGCACGTAAAAACCCGCTTGCAACGAAATGACTCCAGAGCACTTAAAAACCCGCTTGCAACGAAATGACTCCAGAGCACTTAAAAACCCGCTTGCAACGAAATGACTCCAGAGCACTTAAAAACCCGCTTGCAACGAAATGAGTCCAGAACACTTAAAAACCCGCTTGCAACGAAATGACTCTAGAGCACTTAAAAACCCGCTGGCAACGAAATGACTCCAGAGCACTTAAACACCCGCTTGCAACGAAATGACTCCAGAGCACTTAAAAACCTGCTTGCAACGAAATGACTCCAGAGTACTTAAAAACCCGCTTGCAACGAAATGACTCCAGAGCACTTACAAACCCGTTTGCAACGAAATGACTCCAGAGCACTTAAAAAACCCGCTTCCAGTGAAATGTCTGAGAAGTATGTAAAAACCCGCTTGCAACGAAATGTCTCCAGAGCACGTAAAAACACGCTTGCAACGAAATGACTCCAGAGCACTGAAAAACCCGCTTACAACGAAATGCCTTCAGAGCACTTAAAAACCCGCTTGCAACGAAATGACTCCAGAGCACTTAAAAACCCGCTTGCAACGAAATGACTCCAGAGCACTTAAAAACCCGCTTGCAACGAAATGACTCCAGAGCACTTAAAAACCCGCTTGCAACGAAATGACTCCAGAGCACTTAAAAACCCGCTTGCAACGAAATGACTCCAGAGCACTTAAAAACACCCTTGCAACGAAATGACTCCAGAGCACTTAAAAACCCGCTTGCAACGAAATGACTCCAGAGCACTTAAAAACCCGCTTGCAACGAAATGACTACAGAGCACTTAAAAACCCGTTTGCAACGAAATGACTCCAGAGCACTTAAAAACCCGCTTGCAACGAAATGACTCCAGAGCACTTAAAAACCCGCTTGCAACGAAATGACTCCAGAGCACTTAAACACCCGCTTGCAACGAAATGAGTCCAGAGCACTTAAAAACCCGCTTGCAAAGAAATGACTCCAGAGCACTTAAAAACCCGCTTGCAACGAAATGACTCCAGAGTACTTAAAAACCCGCTTGCAACGAAATGACTCCAGAGCACTTAAAAAACCTGCTTCCAGTGAAATGTCTGAGAAGTATGTAAAAACCCGCTTGCAATGAAATGACTCCAGAGCACTTAAAAACCCGCTTGCAACGAAATGACTCCAGAGCACTTAAAAACCCGCTTGCAACGAAATGACTCCAGAACACTTAAAAACCCGCTTACAACGAAATGACTCCAGAGCACTTAAAAACCCGCTTGCAACGAAATGACTCCAGAGCACTTAAAAACCCGCTTGCAACGAAATGACTCCAGAGCACTTAAAAACCCGCTTGCAACGAAATGACTCCAGAGCACTTAAACACCCGCTTGCAACGAAATGACTCCAGAGCACTTAAAAACCCGCTTGCAACGAAATGACTCCAGAGCACTTAAAAACCCGCTTGCAACGAAATGACTCCAGAGCACTTAAACACCCGCTTGCAACGAAATGACTCCAGAGCACTTAAAAATCCGCTTGCAACGAAATGACTCCAGAGTACTTAAAAACCCGCTTGCAACGAAATGACTCCAGAGCACTTAAAAAACCCGCTTCCAGTGAAATGTCTGAGAAGTATGTAAAAACCCGCTTGCAATGAAATGACTCTAGAGCACGTAAAAACCCGCTTGCAACGAAATGACTCCATTGCACTGAAAAACCCGCTTACAACGAAATGCCTTCAGAGCACTTAAAAACCCGCTTGCAACAAAATGACTCCAGTGCACTTAAAAACCCGCTTGCAACGAAATGACTCCAGAGCACTTAAAAACCCGCTTGCAACGAAATGACTCCAGAGTACTTAAAAACCCGCTTGCAACGAAATGACTCCAGAGCACTTAAAAACCCGCTTGCAACGAAATGACTCCAGAACACTTAAAAACCCGCTTGCAACGAAATGACTCCAGAGCACTTAAAAACCCGCTTGCAACGAAATGACTCCAGAGCACTTAAAAACCCGCTTGCAACGAAATGAGTCCAGAAACCTTAAAAACCCGCTTGCAACGAAATGACTCCAGAGTACTTAAAAACCCGCTTGCAACGAAATGACTCCAGAGCACTTAAAAAACCCGCTTCCAGTGAAATGTCTGAGAAGTATGTAAAAACCCGCTTGCAATGAAATGACTCCAGAGCACGTAAAAACCCGCTTACAACGAAATGACTCTAGAGCACTGAAAAACCCGCTTACAACAAAATGCCTTCAGAGCACTTAAAAACCCGCTTGCAACTAAATGACTCCAGAGCACTTAAAAACCCGCTTGCAACGAAATGACTCCAGAGCACTTAAAAACCCGCTTGCAATGAAATGACTCCAGAGCACTTAAAAACCCGCTTGCAACGAAATGACTCCAGAGCACTTAAAAACCCGCTTGCAACGAAATGACTCTAGAGCACTTAAAAACCCGCTTGCAACGAAATGACTCCAGAGCACTTAAAAACCCGCTTGCAACGAAATGACTCCAGAGCACTTAAAAACCCGCTTGCAACGAAATGACTCCAGAGCACTTAAAAACTCCCTTGCAACGAAATGACTCCAGAGCACTTAAAAACCCGCTTGCAACGAAATGACTCCAGAGCACTTAAAAACCCGCTTGCAACGAAATGACTCCAGAGCACTTAAAAACCCGCTTGCAACGAAATGACTCCAGAGCACTTAAAAACCCGCTTGCAACGAAATGACTCCAGAGCACTTAAAAACCCGCTTGCAACGAAATGACTCCAGAGCACTTAAAAACCCGCTTGCAACGAAATGACTCCAGAGCACTTAAAAACCCGCTTGCAACGAAATGACTCCAGAGCACTTAAAAACCCGCTTGCAACGAAATGACTCCAGAGCACTTAAAAACCCGCTTGCAACGAAAGGACTCCAGAGCACTTAAAAAAACCCGCTTCCAGTGAAATGTCTGAGAAGTATGTAAAAACCCGCTTGCAACGAAATGACTCCAGAGCACGTAAAAACTCGCTTGCAACGAAATGACTCCAGAGCACTGAAAAACCCGCTTACAACGAAATGCCTTCAGAGCACTTAAAAACCCGCTTGCAACGAAATGACTCCAGAGCACTTAAAAACCCGCTTGCAACGAAATGACTCCAGAACACTTAAAAACCCGCTTGCAACGAAGTGACTCCAGAGCACTTAAAAACCCGCTTGCAACGAAGTGACTCCAGAGCACTTAAAAACCCGCTTGCAACGAAATGACTCCAGAGCACTTAAAAACCCGCTTGCAACGAAATGACTCCAGAGCACTTAAAAACCCGCCTGCAACGAAATGACTCCAGAGCACTTAAAAACCCGCTTGCAACGAAATGACTCCAGAGCACTTAAAAACCCGCTTGCAACGAAATGACTCCAGAGCACTTAAATACCCGCTTGCAACGAAATGACTCCAGAGCACTTAAAAACCCGCTTGCAACGAAATGACTCCAGAGCACTTAAAAACCCGCTTGCAACGAAATGACTCCAGAGCACTTAAAAACCCGCTTGCAACGAAATGACTCCAGAGCACTTAAAAACCCGCTTGCAACGAAATGACTCCAGAGCACTTAAACACCCGCTTGCAACGAAATGACTCCAGAGCACTTAAAAACCCGCTTGCAAAAAAATGACTCCAGAGCACTTAAAAACCCGCTTGCAACGAAATGACTCCAGAGTACTTAAAAACCCGCTTGCAACGAAAGGACTCCAGAGCACTTAAAAAACCCGCTTCCAGTGAAATGTCTGAGAAGTATGTAAAAACCCGCTTGCAACGAAATGACTCCAGAGCACGTAAAAACCCGCTTGCAACGAAATGACTCCAGAGCACTGAAAAACCCGCTTACAACGAAATGACTCCAGAGCACTTAAAAACCCGCTTGCAACGAAATGACTCCAGAGCACTTAAAAACCCGCTTGCAACGAAATGACTCCAGAGCACTTAAAAACCCGCTTGCAACGAAATGACTCCAGAGCACTTAAAAACCCGCTTGCAACGAAATGACTCCAGAGCACTTAAAAACCCGCTTGCAACGAAATGACTCCAGAGCACATAAAAACCCGCTTGCAACGAAATGACTCCAGAGCACTTAAAAACCCGCTTGCAACGAAATGACTCCAGAGCACTTAAAAACCCGCTTTCAACGAAATGAGTCCAGAGCACTTAAAAACCCGCTTGCAACGAAATGACTCCAGAGCACTTAAAAACCCGCTTGCAACGAAATGACTCCAGAGCACTTAAACACCCGCTTGCAACGAAATGACTCCAGAGCACTTAAACACCCGCTTGCAAAAAAATGACTCCAGAGCACTTAAAAACCCGCCTGCAACGAAATGACTCCAGAGTACTTAAAAACCCGCTTGCAACGAAATGACTCCAGAGCACTTAAAAAACCCGCTTCCAGTGAAATGTCTGAGAAGTATGTAAAAACCCGCTTGCAATGAAATGACTCCAGAGCACTTAAAAACCCGCTTGCAACGAAATGACTCCAGAGCACTTAAAAACCCGCTTGCAACGAAATGACTCCAGAACACTTAAAAACCCGCTTGCAACGAAATGACTCCAGAGCACTTAAACACCCGCTTGCAACGAAATGACTCCAGAGCACTTAAAAATCCGCTTGCAACGAAATGACTCCAGAGTACTTAAAAACCCGCTTGCAACGAAATGACTCCAGAGCACTTAAAAAACCCGCTTCCAGTGAAATGTCTGAGAAGTATGTAAAAACCCGCTTGCAATGAAATGACTCTAGAGCACGTAAAAACCCGCTTGCAACGAAATGACTCCATTGCACTGAAAAACCCGCTTACAACGAAATGACTCCAGAGCACTTAAAAACCCGCTTGCAACAAAATGACTCCAGTGCACTTAAAAACCCGCTTGCAACGAAATGACTCCAGAGCACTTAAAAACCCGCTTGCAACGAAATGACTCCAGAGTACTTAAAAACCCGCTTGCAACGAAATGACTCCAGAGCACTTAAAAACCCGCTTGCAACGAAATGACTCCAGAACACTTAAAAACCCGCTTGCAACGAAATGACTCCAGAGCACTTAAAAACCCGCTTGCAACGAAATGACTCCAGAGCACTTAAAAACCCGCTTGCAACGAAATGAGTCCAGAAACCTTAAAAACCCGCTTGCAACGAAATGACTCCAGAGCACTTAAAACCCCTCTTGCAACGAAATGACTCCAGAGCACTTAAAAACCCGCTTGCAACGAAATGACTCCAGAGCACTTAAACACCCGCTTGCAACGATATGACTCCAGAGCACTTAAAAACCCGCTTGCAACGAAATGACTCCAGAGCACTTAAAAACCCGCTTGCAACGAAATGACTCCAGAGTACTTAAAAACCCGCTTGCAACGAAATGACTCCAGAGCACTTAAAAAACCCGCTTCCAGTGAAATGTCTGAGAAGTATGTAAAAACCCGCTTGC
Organism: Meriones unguiculatus; assembly: GCF_030254825.1. Classification (NCBI taxonomy): domain Eukaryota; kingdom Metazoa; phylum Chordata; class Mammalia; order Rodentia; family Muridae; genus Meriones; species Meriones unguiculatus. Next base: position 3,194,751 of record NC_083367.1, read on the forward strand.
AATGAAATGACTCCAGAGCACGTAAAAACCCGCTTACAACGAAATGACTCTAGAGCACTGAAAAACCCGCTTACAACAAAATGCCTTCAGAGCACTTAAAAACCCGCTTGCAACTAAATGACTCCAGAGCACTTAAAAACCCGCTTGCAACGAAATGACTCCAGAGCACTTAAAAACCCGCTTGCAATGAAATGACTCCAGAGCACTTAAAAACCCGCTTGCAACGAAATGACTCCAGAGCACTAAAAAACCCGCTTGCAACGAAATGACTCTAGAGCACTTAAAAACCCGCTTGCAACGAAATGACTCCAGAGCACTTAAAAACCCGCTTGCAACGAAATGACTCCAGAGCACTTAAAAACCCGCTTGCAACGAAATGACTCCAGAGCACTTAAAAACCCGCCTGCAACGAAATGACTCCAGAGCACTTAAAAACCCGCTTGCAACGAAATGACTCCAGAGCACTTAAAAACCCGCTTGCAACGAAATGACTCCAGAGCACTTAAAAACCCGCTTGCAACGAAATGACTCCAGAGCACTTAAAAACCCGCTTGCAACGAAATGACTCCAGAGCACTTAAAAACCCGCTTGCAACGAAATGACTCCAGAGCACTTAAAAACCCGCTTGCAACGAAATGACTCCAGAGCACTTAAAAACCCGCTTGCAACGAAATGACTCCAGAGCACTTAAACACCCGCTTGCAACGAAATGACTCCAGAGCACTTAAAAACCCGCTTGCAAAAAAATGACTCCAGAGCACTTAAAAACCCGCTTGCAACGAAATGACTCCAGAGTACTTAAAAACCCGCTTGCAACGAAAGGACTCCAGAGCACTTAAAAAACCCGCTTCCAGTGAAATGTCTGAGAAGTATGTAAAAACCCGCTTGCAACGAAATGACTCCAGAGCACGTAAAAACCCGCTTGCAACGAAATGACTCCAGAGCACTGAAAAACCCGCTTACAACGAAATGACTCCAGAGCACTTAAAAACCCGCTTGCAACGAAATGACTCCAGAGCACTTAAAAACCCGCTTGCAACGAAATGACTCCAGAGCACTTAAAAACCCGCTTGCAACGAAATGACTCCAGAGCACTTAAAAACCCGCTTGCAACGAAATGACTCCAGAGCACTTAAAAACCCGCTTGCAACGAAATGACTCCAGAGCACATAAAAACCCGCTTGCAACGAAATGACTCCAGAGCACTTAAAAACCCGCTTGCAACGAAATGACTCCAGAGCACTTAAAAACCCGCTTGCAACGAAATGACTCCAGAGCACTTAAAAACCCGCTTGCAACGAAATGACTCCAGAGCACTTAAAAACCCGCTTGCAACGAAATGACTCCAGAGCACTTAAAAACCCGCTTGCAACGAAATGACTCCAGAGCACTTAAAAACCCGCTTGCAACGAAATGACTCCAGAGCACTTAAAAACCCGCTTGCAACGAAATGACTCCAGAGCACTTAAAAACCCGCTTGCAACGAAATGACTCCAGAGCACTTAAAAACCCGCTTGCAACGAAAGGACTCCAGAGCACTTAAAAAAACCCGCTTCCAGTGAAATGTCTGAGAAGTATGTAAAAACCCGCTTGCAACGAAATGACTCCAGAGCACGTAAAAACTCGCTTGCAACGAAATGACTCCAGAGCACTGAAAAACCCGCTTACAACGAAATGCCTTCAGAGCACTTAAAAACCCGCTTGCAACGAAATGACTCCAGAGCACTTAAAAGCCCGCTTGCAACGAAATGACTCCAGAGCACTTAAAAACCCGCTTGCAACGAAGTGACTCCAGAGCACTTAAAAACCTGCTTGCAACGAAGTGACTCCAGAGCACTTAAAAACCCGCTTGCAACGAAATGACTCCAGAGCACTTAAAAACCCGCTTGCAACGAAATGACTCCAGAGCACTTAAAAACCCGCTTGCAACGAAATGACTCCAGAGCACTTAAACACCCGCTTGCAACGAAATGACTCCAGAGCACTTAAAAACCCGCTTGCAAAAAAATGACTCCAGAGCACTTAAAAACCCGCTTGCAACGAAATGACTCCAGAGTACTTAAAAACCCGCTTGCAACGAAAGGACTCCAGAGCACTTAAAAAACCCGCTTCCAGTGAAATGTCTGAGAAGTATGTAAAAACCCGCTTGCAACGAAATGACTCCAGAGCACTTAAAAACCCGCTTGCAACGAAGTGACTCCAGAGCACTTAAAAACCCGCTTGCAACGAAGTGACTCCAGAGCACTTAAAAACCCGCTTGCAACGAAATGACTCCAGAGCACTTAAAAACCCGCTTGCAACGAAATGACTCCAGAGCACTTAAAAACCCGCCTGCAACGAAATGACTCCAGAGCACTTAAAAACCCGCTTGCAACGAAATGACTCCAGAGCACTTAAAAACCCGCTTGCAACGAAATGACTCCAGAGCACTTAAAAACCCGCTTGCAACGAAATGACTCCAGAGCACTTAAAAACCCGCTTGCAACGAAATGACTCCAGAGCACTTAAAAACCCGCTTGCAACGAAATGACTCCAGAGCACTTAAAAACCCGCTTGCAACGAAATGACTCCAGAGCACTTAAAAACCCGCTTGCAACGAAATGACTCCAGAGCACTTAAACACCCGCTTGCAACGAAATGACTCCAGAGCACTTAAAAACCCGCTTGCAAAAAAATGACTCCAGAGCACTTAAAAACCCGCTTGCAACGAAATGACTCCAGAGTACTTAAAAACCCGCTTGCAACGAAAGGACTCCAGAGCACTTAAAAAACCCGCTTCCAGTGAAATGTCTGAGAAGTATGTAAAAACCCGCTTGCAACGAAATGACTCCAGAGCACGTAAAAACCCGCTTGCAACGAAATGACTCCAGAGCACTGAAAAACCCGCTTACAACGAAATGACTCCAGAGCACTTAAAAACCCGCTTGCAACGAAATGACTCCAGAGCACTTAAAAACCCGCTTGCAACGAAATGACTCCAGAGCACTTAAAAACCCGCTTGCAACGAAATGACTCCAGAGCACTTAAAAACCCGCTTGCAACGAAATGACTCCAGAGCACTTAAAAACCCGCTTGCAACGAAATGACTCCAGAGCACATAAAAACCCGCTTGCAACGAAATGACTCCAGAGCACTTAAAAACCCGCTTGCAACGAAATTACTCCAGAGCACTTAAAAACCCGCTTTCAACGAAATGAGTCCAGAGCACTTAAAAACCCGCTTGCAACGAAATGACTCCAGAGCACTTAAAAACCCGCTTGCAACGAAATGACTCCAGAGCACTTAAACACCCGCTTGCAACGAAATGACTCCAGAGCACTTAAACACCCGCTTGCAAAAAAATGACTCCAGAGCACTTAAAAACCCGCCTGCAACGAAATGACTCCAGAGTACTTAAAAACCCGCTTGCAACGAAATGACTCCAGAGCACTTAAAAAACCCGCTTCCAGTGAAATGTCTGAGAAGTATGTAAAAACCCGCTTGCAATGAAATGACTCCAGAGCACTTAAAAACCCGCTTGCAACGAAATGACTCCAGAGCACTTAAAAACCCGCTTGCAACGAAATGACTCCAGAACACTTAAAAACCCGCTTGCAACGAAATGACTCCAGAGCACTTAAACACCCGCTTGCAACGAAATGACTCCAGAGCACTTAAAAATCCGCTTGCAACGAAATGACTCCAGAGTACTTAAAAACCCGCTTGCAACGAAATGACTCCAGAGCACTTAAAAAACCCGCTTCCAGTGAAATGTCTGAGAAGTATGTAAAAACCCGCTTGCAATGAAATGACTCTAGAGCACGTAAAAACCCGCTTGCAACGAAATGACTCCATTGCACTGAAAAACCCGCTTACAACGAAATGACTCCAGAGCACTTAAAAACCCGCTTGCAACAAAATGACTCCAGTGCACTTAAAAACCCGCTTGCAACGAAATGACTCCAGAGCACTTAAAAACCCGCTTGCAACGAAATGACTCCAGAGTACTTAAAAACCCGCTTGCAACGAAATGACTCCAGAGCACTTAAAAACCCGCTTGCAACGAAATGACTCCAGAACACTTAAAAACCCGCTTGCAACGAAATGACTCCAGAGCACTTAAAAACCCGCTTGCAACGAAATGACTCCAGAGCACTTAAAAACCCGCTTGCAACGAAATGAGTCCAGAAACCTTAAAAACCCGCTTGCAACGAAATGACTCCAGAGCACTTAAAACCCCTCTTGCAACGAAATGACTCCAGAGCACTTAAAAACCCGCTTGCAACGAAATGACTCCAGAGCACTTAAACACCCGCTTGCAACGATATGACTCCAGAGCACTTAAAAACCCGCTTGCAACGAAATGACTCCAGAGCACTTAAAAACCCGCTTGCAACGAAATGACTCCAGAGTACTTAAAAACCCGCTTGCAACGAAATGACTCCAGAGCACTTAAAAAACCCGCTTCCAGTGAAATGTCTGAGAAGTATGTAAAAACCCGCTTGCAATGAAATGACTCCAGAGCACGTAAAAACCCGCTTACAACGAAATGACTCTAGAGCACTGAAAAACCCGCTTACAACAAAATGCCTTCAGAGCACTTAAAAACCCGCTTGCAACTAAATGACTCCAGAGCACTTAAAAACCCGCTTGCAACGAAATGACTCCAGAGCACTTAAAAACCCGCTTGCAATGAAATGACTCCAGAGCACTTAAAAACCCGCTTGCAACGAAATGACTCCAGAGCACTTAAAAACCCGCTTGCAACGAAATGACTCCAGAGCACTTAAAAACCCGCTTGCAACGAAATGACTCCAGAGCACTTAAAAACCCGCTTGCAACGAAATGACTCCAGAGCACTTAAAAACCCGCTTGCAACGAAATGACTCCAGAGCACTTAAAAACTCCCTTGCAACGAAATGACTCCAGAGCACTTAAAAACCCGCTTGCAACGAAATGACTCCAGAGCACTTAAAAACCCGCTTGCAACGAAATGACTCCAGAGCACTTAAAAACCCGCTTGCAACGAAATGACTCCAGAGCACTTAAAAACCCGCTTGCAACGAAATGACTCCAGAGCACTTAAAAACCCGCTTGCAACGAAATGACTCCAGAGCACTTAAAAACCCGCTTGCAACGAAATGACTCCAGAGCACTTAAAAACCCGCTTGCAACGAAATGACTCCAGAGCACTTAAAAACCCGCTTGCAACGAAATGACTCCAGAGCACTTAAAAACCCGCTTGCAACGAAAGGACTCCAGAGCACTTAAAAAAACCCGCTTCCAGTGAAATGTCTGAGAAGTATGTAAAAACCCGCTTGCAACGAAATGACTCCAGAGCACGTAAAAACTCGCTTGCAACGAAATGACTCCAGAGCACTGAAAAACCCGCTTACAACGAAATGCCTTCAGAGCACTTAAAAACCCGCTTGCAACGAAATGACTCCAGAGCACTTAAAAACCCGCTTGCAACGAAATGACTCCAGAGCACTTAAAAACCCGCTTGCAACGAAGTGACTCCAGAGCACTTAAAAACCTGCTTGCAACGAAGTGACTCCAGAGCACTTAAAAACCCGCTTGCAACGAAATGACTCCAGAGCACTTAAAAACCCGCTTGCAACGAAATGACTCCAGAGCACTTAAAAACCCGCTTGCAACGAAATGACTCCAGAGCACTTAAACACCCGCTTGCAACGAAATGACTCCAGAGCACTTAAAAACCCGCTTGCAAAAAAATGACTCCAGAGCACTTAAAAACCCGCTTGCAACGAAATGACTCCAGAGTACTTAAAAACCCGCTTGCAACGAAAGGACTCCAGAGCACTTAAAAAACCCGCTTCCAGTGAAATGTCTGAGAAGTATGTAAAAACCCGCTTGCAACGAAATGACTCCAGAGCACGTAAAAACCCGCTTGCAACGAAATGACTCCAGAGCACTGAAAAACCCGCTTACAACGAAATGACTCCAGAGCACTTAAAAACCCGCTTGCAACGAAATGACTCCAGAGCACTTAAAAACCCGCTTGCAACGAAATGACTCCAGAGCACTTAAAAACCCGCTTGCAACGAAATGACTCCAGAGCACTTAAAAACCCGCTTGCAACGAAATGACTCCAGAGCACTTAAAAACCCGCTTGCAACGAAATGACTCCAGAGCACTTAAAAACCCGCTTGCAACGAAATGACTCCAGAGCACTTAAAAACCCGCTTGCAACGAAATGACTCCAGAGCACTTAAAAACCCGCTTTCAACGAAATGAGTCCAGAGCACTTAAAAACCCGCTTGCAACGAAATGACTCCAGAGCACTTAAAAACCCGCTTGCAACGAAATGACTCCAGAGCACTTAAACACCCGCTTGCAACGAAATGACTCCAGAGCACTTAAAAACCCGCTTGCAAAAAAATGACTCCAGAGCACTTAAAAACCCGCCTGCAACGAAATGACTCCAGAGTACTTAAAAACCCGCTTGCAACGAAATGACTCCAGAGCACTTAAAAAACCCGCTTCCAGTGAAATGTCTGAGAAGTATGTAAAAACCCGCTTGCAATGAAATGACTCCAGAGCACTTAAAAACCCGCTTGCAACGAAATGACTCCAGAGCACTTAAAAACCCGCTTGCAACGAAATGACTCCAGAACACTTAAAAACCCGCTTGCAACGAAATGACTCCAGAGCACTTAAAAACCCGCTTGCAACGAAATTACTCCAGAGCACTTAAAAACCCGCTTGCAACGAAATGACTCCAGAGCACTTAAAAACCCGCTTGCAACGAAATGAGTCCAGAACACTTAAAAACCCGCTTGCAACGAAATGACTCCAGAGCACTTAAAAACCCGCTTGCAACGAAATGACTCCAGAGCACTTAAACACCCGCTTGCAACGAAAGGACTCCAGAGCACTTAAACACCCGCTTGCAACGAAATGACTCCAGAGCACTTAAAAACCCGCTTGCAACGAAATGACTCCAGAGCACTTAAACACCCGCTTGCAACGAAATGACTCCAGAGCACTTAAAAACCCGCTTGCAACGAAATGACTCCAGAGCACTTAAAAACCCGCTTGCAACGAAATGACTCCAGAGTACTTAAAAACCCGCTTGCAACGAAATGACTCCAGAGCACTTAAAAAACCCGCTTCCAGTGAAATGTCTGAGAAGTATGTAAAAACCCGCTTGCAATGAAATGACTCCAGAGCACGTAAAAACCCGCTTGCAACGAAATGACTCCATTGCACTGAAAAACCCGCTTACAACGAAATGCCTTCAGAGCACTTAAAAACCCGCTTGCAACAAAATGACTCCAGTGCACTTAAAAACCCGCTTGCAAGGAAATGACTCCAGAGCACTTAAAAACCCGCTTGCAACGAAATGACTCCAGAGTACTTAAAAACCCGCTTGCAACGAAATGACTCCAGAGCACTTAAAAACCCGCTTGCAACGAAATGACTCCAGAACACTTAAAAACCCGCTTGCAACGAAATGACTCCAGAGCACTTAAAAACCCGCTTGCAACGAAATGACTCCAGAGCACTTAAAAACCCGCTTGCAACGAAATGAGTCCAGAAACCTTAAAAACCCGCTTGCAACGAAATGACTCCAGAGCACTTAAAACCCCGCTTGCAACGAAATGACTCCAGAGCACTTAAAAACCCGCTTGCAACGAAATGACTCCAGAGCACTTAAACACCCGCTTGCAACGATATGACTCCAGAGCACTTAAAAACCCGCTTGCAACGAAATGACTCCAGAGCACTTAAAAACCCGCTTGCAACGAAATGACTCCAGAGTACTTAAAAACCCGCTTGCAACGAAATGACTCCAGAGCACTTAAAAAACCCGCTTCCAGTGAAATGTCTGAGAAGTATGTAAAAACCCGCTTGCAATGAAATGACTCCAGATCACGTAAAAACCCGCTTGCAACGAAATGACTCCAGAGCACTGAAAAACCCGCTTACAACGAAATGCCTTCAGAGCACTTAAAAACCCGCTTGCAACGAAATGACTCCAGAGCACTTAAAAACCCGCTTGCAACGAAATGACTCCAGAGCACTTAAAAACCCGCTTGCAACGAAATGACTCCAGAGCACTTAAAAACCCGCTTGCAACGAAATGACTCCAGAGCACTTAAAAACCCGCTTGCAACGAAATGACTCCAGAGCACTTAAAAACCCGCTTGCAACGAAATGACTCCAGAGCAGTTAAAAACCCGCTTGCAACGAAATGACTCCAGAGCACTTAAAAACCCGCTTGCAACGAAATGACTCCAGAGCACTTAAAAACCCGCTTGCAACGAAATGACTCCAGAGCACTTAAAAACCCGCTTGCAACGAAATGACTCCAGAGCACTTAAAAACCCGCTTGCAACGAAATGACTCCAGAACATTTAAAAACCCGCTTGCAACGAAATGAGTCCAGAACACTTAAAAACCCGCTTGCAACGAAATGACTCCAGAGCACTTAAAAACCCGCTTGCAACGAAATGACTCCAGAGCACTTAAGCACCCGCTTGCAACGAAATGACTCCAGAGCACTTAAAAACCCGCTTGCAATGAAATGACTCCAAAACACTTAAAAACCCGCTTGCAACGAAATGATTCCAGAGCAGTTAAAAACCCGCTTGCAACGAAATGACCCCAGAGCACTTAAAAACCCGCTTGCAATGAAATGACTCCAGAACACATAAAAACCCGCTTGCAACGAAATGACTCCAGAGCACTTAAAAACCCGCTTGCAACGAAACGACTCCAGAGCACTTAAACACCCGCTTGCAACGAAATGACTCCAGAGCACTTAAAAACCCGCTTGCAACGAAATGACTCCAGAGCACTTAAAAAACCCGCTTCCAGTGAAATGTCTGAGAAGTATGTAAAAATCCGCTTGCAATGAAATGACTCCAGATCACGTAAAAACCCGCTTGCAACGAAATGACTCCAGAGCACTGAAAAACCCGCATACAACGAAATGCCTTCAGAGCACTTAAAAACCCGCTTGCAACGAAATGACTCCAGAGCACTTAAAAACCCGCTTGCAACGAAATGAATCCAGAGCACTGAAAAACCCGCTTGCAACGAAATGACTCCAGAGCACTTAAAAACCCGCTTGCAACGAAATGACTCCAGAGCACTTAAAAACCCGCTTGCAACGAAATGACTCCAGAGCACTTAAAAACCCGCTTGCAACGAAATGACTCCAGAGCACTTAAAAACCCGCTTGCAACGAAATGACTCCAGAGCACTTAAAAACCCGCTTGCAACGAAATGACTCCAGAGCACTTAAAAACCCGCTTGCAACGAAATGACTCCAGAGCACTTAAAAACCCGCTTGCAACGAAATGACTCCAGAGCACTTAAAAACCCGCTTGCAACGAAATGACTCCAGAGCACTTAAAAACCCGCTTGCAACGAAATGAGTCCAGAAACCTTAAAAACCCGCTTGCAACGAAATGAGTCCAGAGCACTTAAAAACCCGCTTGCAACGAAATGACTCCAGAGCACTTGAAAACCCGCTTGCAACGAAATGACTCCAGAGTACTTAAAAACCCGCTTGCAACGAAATGACTCCAGAACACTTAAAAACACGCTTGCAACGAAATGACTCCAGAGCAGTTAAAAACCCGCTTGCAACGAAATGACTCCAGAGCACTTAAAAACCCGCTTGCAATGAAATGACTCCAGAACACTTAAAAACCCGCTTGCAACGAAATGACTCCAGAGCACTTAAAAACCCGCTTGCAATGAAATGACTCCAGAGCACTTAAACACCCGCTTGCAACGAAATGACTCCAGAGCACTTAAAAACCCGCTTGCAACGAAATGACTCCAGAGCACTTGAAAACCCGCTTGCAACGAAATGACTCCAGAGTACTTAAAAACCCGCTTGCAACGAAATGACTCCAGAGCACTTAAAAAACCCGCTTCCAGTGAAATGTCTGAGAAGTATGTAAAAACCCGCTTGCAATGAAATGACTCCAGAGCACTTAAAAACCCGTTTGCAACGAAATGACTCCAGAGCACTGAAAAACCCGCTTACAACGAAATGCCTTCAGAGCACTTAAAAACCCGCTTGCAACGAAATGACTCCAGAGCACTTAAAAACCCGCTTGCAACGAAATGACTCCAGAGCACTTAAAACCCACTTGCAACGAAATGACTCCAGAGAACTTAAAAACCCTCTTGCAACGAATTGACTCCAGAGCACTTAAAAACCCGCTTGCAACGAAATGACTCCAGAGCACTTAAAAACCCGCTTGCAACGAAATGACTCCAGATCACTTAAAAACCCGCTTGCAACGAAATGACTCCAGAGCACTTAAAAACCCGCTTGCAACGAAATGACTCCAGAACACTTAAAAACCCGCTTGCAACGAAATGACTCCAGAGCACGTAAAAACCCGCTTGCAACGAAATGACTCCAGAGCACTTAAAAGCCCGCTTGCAACGAAATGACTCCAGAACACTTAAAAACCCGCTTGCAACGAAATGACTCCAGAGCAATTAAAAACCCGCTTGCAACGAAATGACTCCAGAGCACTTAAAAACCTGCTTGCAAAGAAATGACTCCAGAACACTTAAAAACCCGCTTGCAACGAAATGACTCCAGAGCACTTAAACACCCGCTTGCAACGAAATGACTCCAGAGCACTTAAAAACCCGCTTGCAACGAAATGACTCCAGAGCACTTAAAAACCCGCTTACAACGAAATGCTTTCAGAGCACTTAAAAACCCGCTTGCAACGAAATGACTCCAGAGCACTTAAAAACCCGCTTGCAACGAAATGACTCCAGAGCACTTAAAAACCCGCTTGCAACGAAATGACTCCAGAGCACTTAAAAACCCGCTTGCAACGAAATGACTCCAGAGCAATTAAAAACCCGCTTGCAACAAAATGACTCCAGTGCACTTAAAAACCCGCTTGCAACGAAATGACTCCAGAGCACTTAAAAACCCGCTTGCAACGAAATGACTCCAGAGTACTTAAAAACCTGCTTGCAACGAAATGACTCCAGAGCACTTAAAAACCCGCTTGCAACGAAATGACTCCAGAACACTTAAAAACCCGCTTGCAACGAAATGACTCCAGAGCACTTAAAAACCCGCTTGCAACGAAATGACTCCAGAGCACTTAAAAACCCGCTTGCAACGAAATGACTCCAGAGTACTTAAAAACCCGCTTGCAACGAAATGACTCCAGAGCACTTAAAAAACCCGCTTCCAGTGAAATGTATGAGAAGTATGTAAAAACCCGCTTGCAATGAAATGACTCCAGAGCACGTAAAAACCCGCTTACAACGAAATGACTCCAGAGCACTGAAAAACCCGCTTACAACAAAATGCCTTCAGAGCACTTAAAAACCCGCTTGCAACGAAATGACTCCAGAGCACTTAAAAACCCGCTTGCAACGAAATGACCCCAGAGCACTTAAAAACCCGCTTGCAATGAAATGACTCCAGAACACTTAAAAACCCGCTTGCAACGAAATGACTCCAGAGCACTTAAAAACCCGCTTGCAACGAAACGACTCCAGAGCACTTAAACACCCGCTTGCAACGAAATGACTCCAGAGCACTTAAAAACCCGCTTGCAACGAAATGACTCCAGAGCACTTAAAAAACCCGCTTCCAGTGAAATGTCTGAGAAGTATGTAAAAATCCGCTTGCAATGAAATGACTCCAGATCATGTAAAAACCCGCTTGCAACGAAATGACTCCAGAGCACTGAAAAACCCGCTTACAACGAAATGCCTTCAGAGCACTTAAAAACCCGCTTGCAACGAAATGACTCCAGAGCACTTAAAAACCCGCTTGCAACGAAATGAATCCAGAGCACTGAAAAACCCGCTTGCAACGAAATGACTCCAGAGCACTTAAAAACCCGCTTGCAACGAAATGACTCCAGAGCACTTAAAAACCCGCTTGCAACGAAATGACTCCAGAGCACTTAAAAACCCGCTTGCAACGAAATGACTCCAGAGCACTTAAAAACCCGCTTGCAACGAAATGACTCCAGAGCACTTAAAAACCCGCTTGCAACGAAATGACTCCAGAGCACTTAAAAACCCGCTTGCAACGAAATGACTCCAGAGCACTTAAAAACCCGCTTGCAACGAAATGACTCCAGAGCACTTAAAAACCCGCTTGCAACGAAATGACTCCAGAGCACTTAAAAACCCGTTTGCAACGAAATGAGTCCAGAAACCTTAAAAACCCGCTTGCAACGAAATGAGTCCAGAGCACTTAAAAACCCGCTTGCAACGAAATGACTCCAGAGCACTTGAAAACCCGCTTGCAACGAAATGACTCCAGAGTACTTAAAAACCCGCTTGCAACGAAATGACTCCAGAGCAGTTAAAAACCCGCTTGCAACGAAATGACTCCAGAGCACTTAAAAACCCGCTTACAACGAAATGCCTTCAGAGCACTTAAAATCCCGCTTGCAACGAAATGACTCCAGAGCACTTAAAAACCGGCTTGCAACGAAATGACTCCAGAGCACTTAAAAACCCGCTTGCAACGAAATGAGTCCAGAACCCTTAAAAACCCGCTTGCAACGAAATGACTCCAGAGCACTTAAAAACCCGCTTGCAACGAAATGACTCCAGAGCACTTAAAAACCCGCTCGCAACGAAATGACTCCAGAGCACTTAAACACCCGCTTGCAACGGTATGACTCCAGAGCACTTAAAAACCCGCTTGCAACAAAATGACTCCAGAGCACTTAAAAACCCGCTTGCAACGAAATGACTCCAGAGTACTTAAAAACCCGCTTGCAACGAAATGATTCCAGAGCACTTAAAAAACCCGCTTCCAGTGAAATGTCTGAGAAGTATGTAAAAACCCGCTTGCAATGAAATGACTCCAGATCACGTAAAAACCCGCTTGCAACGAAATGACTCCAGAGCACTTAAAAACCCGCTTGCAATGAAATGACTCCAGAACACTTAAAAACCCGCTTGCAACGAAATGACTCCAGAGCACTTAAAAACCCGCTTGCAACGAAACGACTCCAGAGCACTTAAACACCCGCTTGCAACGAAATGACTCCAGAGCACTTAAAAACCCGCTTGCAACGAAATGACTCCAGAAAACTTGAAAACCCGCTTGCAACGAAATGACTCCAGAGTACTTAAAAACCCGCTTGCAACGAAATGACTCCAGAGCACTTAAAAAACCCGCTTCCAGTGAAATGTCTGAGAAGTATGTAAAAACCCGCTTGCAATGAAATGACTCCAGAGCACGTAAAAACCCGCTTGCAACGAAATGACTCCAGAGCACTGAAAAACCCGCTTACAACGAAATGCCTTCAGAGCACTTAAAAACCCGCTTGCAACGAAATGACTCCAGAGCACTTAAAAACCCGCTTGCAACGAAATGACTCCAGAGCACTTAAAACCCGCTTGCAACGAAATGAGTCCAGAGCACTTAAAAACCCGCTTGCAACGAAATGACTCCAGAGCACTTAAAAACCCGCTTGCAACGAAATGACTCCAGAGCACTTAAAAACCCGCTTGCAAAGAAATGACTCCAGAACACTTAAAAACCCGCTTGCAACGAAATGACTCCAGAGCACGTAATAACCCGCTTGCAACGAAATGACTACAGAGCACTTAAAAACCCGCTTGCAACGAAATGACTCCAGAACACTTAAAAACCCGCTTGCAACGAAATGACTCCAGAGCACTTAAACACCCGCTTGCAACGAAATGACTCCAGAGCACTTAAAAACCCGCTTGCAACGAAATGACTCCAGAGCACTTAAAAAACCCGCTTCCAGTGAAATGTCTGAGAAGTATGTAAAAACCCGCTTGCAACGGAATGACTCCAGAGCATGTAATAACCAGCTTGCAATGAAATGACTCCAGAGCACTTAAAAACCCGCTTGCAACGAAATGACTCCAGAGCACGTAAAAACCCGCTTGCAACGAAATGACTCCAGAGCACTTAAAAACCCCCTTGCAACGAAATGACTCCAGAACACTTAAAAAACCCGCTTCCAGTTAAATGTAAGAGAAGTATGTAAAAACCCGCTTGCAACGAAATGACTCCAGAGCACGTAAAAACCCCCTTGCAACGAAATGACTCCAGAGTACTTAAAAACCCGCTTGCAACGAAATGCCTCCAGAGCACTTAAAAACCCACTTACAACGAAATGCCTTCAGAGTACTTAAAAACCCGCTTGCAACGAAATGACTCCAGAACACTTAAAAACCCGCTTGCAACGAAAAGACTCCAGAGCACTTAAAAACCCGCTTCGAACGAAATGACTCCAGAGCACTTAAAAACCCGCTTGCAATGAAATGACTCCAGAGTACTTAAAAACCCGCTTGCAACGAAATGACTCCAGAGTACTTAAAAACCCGCTTGCAACGAAATGACTCCAGAGCACGTAAAAACCCGCTTGCAACGAAATGACTCCAGAGTACTTAAAAACCCGCTTGCAACGAAATGCCTCCAGAGTACTTAAAAAACCCGCTTCCTGTGAAATGTCTGAGAAGTATGGAAAAACCCGCTTGCAACGAAATGACTCCAGAACCCGGAAAAACCCTCTTGCAACGAAATGACTCCAGAGCACTTAAAAACCCACTTACAACGAAATGCCTTCAGAGTACTTAATAACCCGCTTGCAACGAAATGACTCCAGAGCACTTAAAAACCCGCTTGCAACGAAATGACTCCAGAGTACTTAAAAACCCGCTTGCAACGAAATGACTCCAGAGCACTTAATAAACTCGCTTCCAGTTAAATGTCTGAGAAGTATGGAAAAACCCGCTTGCAACGAAATGACTCCAGAACACGTAAAAACCCGCTTGCAACGAAATGACTCCAGAACACTTAAAAACCCACTTACAACGAAATGCCTTCAGAGTACTTAAAAACCCGCTTGCAACGAAATGACTCCAGAACACTTAAAAACCCGCTTGCAACGAAAAGACTCCAGAGCACTTAAAAACCCGCTTCGAACGAAATGACTCCAGAGCACTTAAAAACCCGCTTGCAATGAAATGACTCCAGAGTACTTAAAAACTCGCTTGCAATGAAATGACTCCAGAGTACTTAAAAACCCGCTTGCAACGAAATGACTCCAGAGCACGTAAAAACCCGCTTGCAACGAAATGACTCCAGAGTACTTAAAAACCCGCTTGCAACGAAATGCCTCCAGAGTACTTAAAAAACCCGCTTCCAGTGAAATATCTGAGAAGTATGGAAAAACCCGCTTGCAACGAAATGACTCCAGAACCCGGAAAAACCCGCTTGCAACGAAATGACTCCAGAGCACTTAAAAACCCACTTACAACGAAATGCCTTCAGAGTACTTAATAACCCGCTTGCAACGAAATGACTCCAGAGCACTTAAAAACCCGCTTGCAACGAAATGACTCCAGAGTACTTAAAAACCCGCTTGCAACGAAATGACTCCAGAGCACGTAAAAATCCGCATGCAACGAAATGACTCCAGAGTACTTAAAAACCCGCTTGCAACGAAATGACTCCAGAGCACTTAAAAACCCGCTTGCAACGAAATGCCTCCAGAGCACTTAAAAAACCCGCTTCCAGTGAAATGTCTGAGAAGTATGTAAAAACCCGCTTGCAACGAAATGACTCCAGAACACGTAAAAACCCGCTTGCAACGAAATGACTCCAGAGCACTTAATAAACTCGCTTCCAGTTAAATGTCAGAGAAGTATGTAAAAACCCGCTTGCAACGAAATGACTCCAGAGTACTTCAAAACCCGCTTGCAACGAAATGACTCCAGAACACTTAAAAACCCGCTTGCAACGAAAAGACTCCAGAGCACTTAAAAACCCGCTTGCAACGAAATGACTCCAGAGCACTTAAAAAACTCGCTTCCAGTTAAATGTCAGAGAAGTATGTAAAAACCCGCTTGCAACGAAATGACTCCAGAGCACGTAAAAACCCGCTTGCAACGAAATGACTCCAGAGTACTTCAAAACCCGCTTGCAACGAAATGACTCCAGAACACTTTAAAACCCGCTTGCAACGAAAAGACTCCAGAGCACTTAAAAACCCGCTTGCAACGAAATGACTCCAGAGCACGTAATAACCCCCCTGCAACGAAATGACTCCAGAGCTCTTAAAAACCCGCTTGCAAGGAAATGACTCCAGAGCACTTAAAAACCCGCTTGCAACGAAATGACTCCAGAACACTTAAAAACCCGCTTGCAACGAAATGACTCCAGAGCACTTAAAAACCCGCTTGCAACGAAATGACTCCAGAGCACTTAAAAACCCGCTTGCAACGAAATGACTCCAGAGCACTTAAAAACCCGCTTGCAACGAAATGACTCCAGAGCACGTAAAAACCCGCTTGCAACGAAATGACTCCAGATCACTTAAAAACCCGCTTGCAACGAAATGACTCCAGAGCACTTAAAAACCCGCTTGCAACGAAATGACTCCAGAACACTTAAAAACCCGCTTGCAACGAAATGACTCCAGAGCACGTAAAAACCCGCTTGCAACGAAATGACTCCAGAGCACTTAAAAACCCGCTTGCAACGAAATGACTCCAGAGCAATTAAAAACCCGCTTGCAACGAAATGACTCCAGAGCACTTAAAAACCTGCTTGCAAAGAAATGACTCCAGAACACTTAAAAACCCGCTTGCAACGAAATGACTCCAGAGCACTTAAAAACCCGCTTACAACGAAATGCCTTCAGAGCACTTAAAATCCCGCTTGCAACGAAATGACTCCAGAGCACTTAAAAACCCGCTTGCAACGAAATGACTCCAGAGCACTTAAAAACCCGCTTGCAACGAAATGACTCCAGAGCACTTAAAAACCCGCTTGCAACGAAATGACTCCAGAGCACTTAAACACCCGCTTGCAACGAAATGACTCCAGAGCACTTAAAAACCCGCTTGCAATGAAATGACTCCAGAGCACTTAAACACCCGCTTGCAACGAAATGACTCCAGAGCACTTAAAAACCCGCTTGCAACGAAATGACTCCAGAGCACTTGAAAACCCGCTTGCAACGAAATGACTCCAGAGTACTTAAAAACCCGCTTGCAACGAAATGACTCCAGAGCACTTAAAAAACCCGCTTCCAGTGAAATGTCTGAGAAGTATGTAAAAACCCGCTTGCAATGAAATGACTCCAGAGCACTTAAAAACCCGTTTGCAACGAAATGACTCCAGAGCACTGAAAAACCCGCTTACAACGAAATGCCTTCAGAGCACTTAAAAACCCGCTTGCAACGAAATGACTCCAGAGCACTTAAAAACCCGCTTGCAACGAAATGACTCCAGAGCACTTAAAACCCACTTGCAACGAAATGAATCCAGAGCACTTAAAAACCCTCTTGCAACGAATTGACTCCAGAGCACTTAAAAACCCGCTTGCAACGAAATGACTCCAGAGCACTTAAAAACCCGCTTGCAACGAAATGACTCCAGATCACTTAAAAACCCGCTTGCAACGAAATGACTCCAGAGCACTTAAAAATCCCCTTGCAACGAAATGACTCCAGAACACTTAAAAACCCGCTTGCAACGAAATGACTCCAGAGCACGTAAAAACCCGCTTGCAACGAAATGACTCCAGAGCACTTAAAAACCCGCTTGCAACGAAATGACTCCAGAACACTTAAAAACCCGCTTGCAACGAAATGACTCCAGAGCAATTAAAAACCCGCTTGCAACGAAATGACTCCAGAGCACTTAAAAACCTGCTTGCAAAGAAATGACTCCAGAACACTTAAAAACCCGCTTGCAACGAAATGACTCCAGAGCACTTAAAAACCCGCTTACAACGATATGCCTTCAGAGCACGTAAAATCCCGCTTGCAACGAAATGACTCCAGAGCACTTAAACACCCGCTTGCAACGAAATGACTCCAGAGCACTTAAAAACCCGCTTGCAACGAAATGACTCCAGAGCACTTAAAAACCCGCTTGCAACGAAATGACTCCAGAGCACTTAAACACCCGCTTGCAACGAAATGACTCCAGAGCACTTAAAAACCCGCTTGCAACGAAATGACTCCAGAGCACTTAAAAACCCGCTTGCAACGAAATGACTCCAGAACACTTAAAAACCCGCTTGCAACGAAATGACTCCAGAGCACTTAAAAACCCGCTTGCAACGAAATGATTCCAGAGCACTTAAAAACCCGCTTGCAACGAAATGAGTCCAGAACCCTTAAAAACCCGCTTGCAACGAAATGACTCCAGAGCACTTAAAAACCCGCTTGCAACGAAATGACTCCAGAGCACTTAAAAACCCGCTCGCAACGAAATGACTCCAGAGCACTTAAACACCCGCTTGCAACGGTATGACTCCAGAGCACTTAAAAACCCGCTTGCAACAAAATGACTCCAGAGCACTTAAAAACCCGCTTGCAACGAAATGACTCCAGAGTACTTAAAAACCCGCTTGCAACGAAATGATTCCAGAGCACTTAAAAAACCCGCTTCCAGTGAAATGTCTGAGAAGTATGTAAAAACCCGCTTGCAATGAAATGACTCCAGATCACGTAAAAACCCGCTTGCAACGAAATGACTCCAGAGCACTTAAAAACCCGCTTGCAATGAAATGACTCCAGAACACTTAAAAACCCGCTTGCAACGAAATGACTCCAGAGCACTTAAAAACCCGCTTGCAACGAAACGACTCCAGAGCACTTAAACACCCGCTTGCAACGAAATGACTCCAGAGCACTTAAAAACCCGCTTGCAACGAAATGACTCCAGAAAACTTGAAAACCCGCTTGCAACGAAATGACTCCAGAGTACTTAAAAACCCGCTTGCAACGAAATGACTCCAGAGCACTTAAAAAACCCGCTTCCAGTGAAATGTCTGAGAAGTATGTAAAAACCCGCTTGCAATGAAATGACTCCAGAGCACGTAAAAACCCGCTTGCAACGAAATGACTCCAGAGCACTGAAAAACCCGCTTACAACGAAATGCCTTCAGAGCACTTAAAAACCCGCTTGCAACGAAATGACTCCAGAGCACTTAAAAACCCGCTTGCAACGAAATGACTCCAGAGCACTTAAAACCCGCTTGCAACGAAATGAGTCCAGAGCACTTAAAAACCCGCTTGCAACGAAATGACTCCAGAGCACTTAAAAACCCGCTTGCAACGAAATGACTCCAGAGCACTTAAAAACCCGCTTGCAAAGAAATGACTCCAGAGCACTTAAAAACCCGCTTGCAACGAAATGACTCCAGAGCACGTAAAAACCCGCTTGCAACGAAATGACTACAGAGCACTTAAAAACCCGCTTGCAACGAAATGACTCCAGAACACTTAAAAACCCGCTTGCAACGAAATGACTCCAGAGCACTTAAACACCCGCTTGCAACGAAATGACTCCAGAGCACTTAAAAACCCGCTTGCAACGAAATGACTCCAGAGCACTTAAAAAACCCGCTTCCAGTGAAATGTCTGAGAAGTATGTAAAAACCCGCTTGCAACGGAATGACTCCAGAGCACGTAATAACCAGCTTGCAATGAAATGACTCCAGAGCACTTAAAAACCCGCTTGCAACGAAATGACTCCAGAGCACGTAAAAACCCGCTTGCAACGAAATGACTCCAGAGCACTTAAAAACCCCCTTGCAACGAAATGACTCCAGAACACTTAAAAAACCCGCTTCCAGTTAAATGTAAGAGAAGTATGTAAAAACCCGCTTGCAACGAAATGACTCCAGAGCACGTAAAAACCCCCTTGCAACGAAATGACTCCAGAGTACTTAAAAACCCGCTTGCAACGAAATGCCTCCAGAGCACTTCAAAACCCACTTACAACGAAATGCCTTCAGAGTACTTAAAAACCCGCTTGCAACGAAATGACTCCAGAACACTTAAAAACCCGCTTGCAACGAAAAGACTCCAGAGCACTTAAAAACCCGCTTCGAACGAAATGACTCCAGAGCACTTAAAAACCCGCTTGCAATGAAATGACTCCAGAGTACTTAAAAACCCGCTTGCAACGAAATGACTCCAGAGTACTTAAAAACCCGCTTGCAACGAAATGACTCCAGAGCACGTAAAAACCCGCTTGCAACGAAATGACTCCAGAGTACTTAAAAACCCGCTTGCAACGAAATGCCTCCAGAGTACTTAAAAAACCCGCTTCCTGTGAAATGTCTGAGAAGTATTGAAAAACCCGCTTGCAACGAAATGACTCCAGAACCCGGAAAAACCCTCTTGCAACGAAATGACTCCAGAGCACTTAAAAACCCACTTACAACGAAATGCCTTCAGAGTACTTAATAACCCGCTTGCAACGAAATGACTCCAGAGCACTTAAAAACCCGCTTGCAACGAAATGACTCCAGAGTACTTAAAAACCCGCTTGCAACGAAATGACTCCAGAGCACTTAATAAACTCGCTTCCAGTTAAATGTCTGAGAAGTATGGAAAAACCCGCTTGCAACGAAATGACTCCAGAACACGTAAAAACCCGCTTGCAACGAAATGACTCCAGAACACTTAAAAACCCACTTACAACGAAATGCCTTCAGAGTACTTAAAAACCCGCTTGCAACGAAATGACTCCAGAACACTTAAAAACCCGCTTGCAACGAAAAGACTCCAGAGCACTTAAAAACCCGCTTCGAACGAAATGACTCCAGAGCACTTAAAAACCCGCTTGCAATGAAATGACTCCAGAGTACTTAAAAACTCGCTTGCAATGAAATGACTCCAGAGTACTTAAAAACCCGCTTGCAACGAAATGACTCCAGAGCACGTAAAAACCCGCTTGCAACGAAATGACTCCAGAGTACTTAAAAACCCGCTTGCAACGAAATGCCTCCAGAGTACTTAAAAAACCCGCTTCCAGTGAAATATCTGAGAAGTATGGAAAAACCCGCTTGCAACGAAATGACTCCAGAACCCGGAAAAACCCGCTTGCAACGAAATGACTCCAGAGCACGTAAAAATCCGCATGGAACGAAATGACTCCAGAGTACTTAAAAACCCGCTTGCAACGAAATGACTCCAGAGCACTTAAAAACCCGCTTGCAACGAAATGCCTCCAGAGCACTTAAAAAACCCGCTTCCAGTGAAATGTCTGAGAAGTATGTAAAAACCCGCTTGCAACGAAATGACTCCAGAACACGTAAAAACCCGCTTGCAACGAAATGACTCCAGAGCACTTAATAAACTCGCTTCCAGTTAAATGTCAGAGAAGTATGTAAAAACCCGCTTGCAACGAAATGACTCCAGAGTACTTCAAAACCCGCTTGCAACGAAATGACTCCAGAACACTTAAAAACCCGCTTGCAACGAAAAGACTCCAGAGCACTTAAAAACCCGCTTGCAACGAAATGACTCCAGAGCACTTAAAAAACTCGCTTCCAGTTAAATGTCAGAGAAGTATGTAAAAACCCGCTTGCAACGAAATGACTCCAGAGCACGTAAAAACCCGCTTGCAACGAAATGACTCCAGAGTACTTCAAAACCCGCTTGCAACGAAATGACTCCAGAACACTTTAAAACCCGCTTGCAACGAAAAGACTCCAGAGCACTTAAAAACCCGCTTGCAACGAAATGACTCCAGAGCACGTAATAACCCCCCTGCAACGAAATGACTCCAGAGCTCTTAAAAACCCGCTTGCAAGGAAATGACTCCAGAGCACTTAAAAACCCGCTTGCAACGAAATGACTCCAGAACACTTAAAAACCCGCTTGCAACGAAATGACTCCAGAGCACTTAAAAACCCGCTTGCAACGAAATGACTCCAGAGCACTTAAAAACCCGCTTGCAACGAAATGACTCCAGAGCACTTAAAAACCCGCTTGCAACGAAATGACTCCAGAGCACGTAAAAACCCGCTTGCAACGAAATGACTCCAGAGCACGTAATAACCCCCCTGCAACGAAATGACTCCAGAGCACTTAAAAACCCGCTTGCAAGGAAATGACTCCAGAGCAGTTAAAAAACCCGCTTCCAGTGAAATGTCTGAGAAGTATGTAAAAACCCGCTTGCAATGAAATGACTTCAGACCACGTAAAAACCCGCTTGCAACGAAATGACTCCAGAGCACTGAAAAACCCGCTTACAACGAAATGCCTCCAGAGTACTTAAAAACCCGCTTGCAACGAAATGACTCCAGAGCACTTAAAAACCCGCTTGCAACGAAATGACTCCAGAGCACTTAAAAACCCGCTTGCAACGAAATGACTCCAGAGCACTTAAAAACCCGCTTGCAACGAAATGACTCCAGAGCACTTAAAAACCCGCTTGCAACGAAATGACTCCAGAGCACTTAAAAACCCACTTGCAACGAAATGACTCCAGAGCACTTAAAAACCCGCTTGCAACGAAATGACTCCAGAGCACTTAAAAACCCGCTTGCAACGAAATGACTCCAGAGCACTTAAAAACCCGCTTGCAACGAAATGACTCCAGAGCACTTAAAAACCCGCTTGCAACGAAATGACTCCAGAGCACTTAAAAACCCGCTTGCAACGAAAGGACTCCAGAGCACTTAAAAACCCGCTTGCAACGAAGGACTCCAGAGCACTTAAAAACCCGCTTGCAACGAAATGACTCCAGAGCACTTAAAAACCCGCTTGCAACGAAATGACTCCAGAGCAGTTAAAAATCCGCTTGCAACGAAATGACTCCAGAGCACTTAAAAACCCGCTTGCAACGAAATGAGTCCAGAACACTTAAAAACCCGCTTGCAACGAAATGACTCCAGAGCACTTAAAAACCCGCTTGCAACGAAATGACTCCAGAGCACTTAAGCACCCGCTTGCAACGAAATGACTCTAGAGCACTTAAAAACCCGCTTGCAATGAAATGACTCCAGAACACTTAAAAACCCGCTTGCAACGAAATGATTCCAGAGCAGTTAAAAACCCGCTTGCAACGAAATGACTCCAGAGCACTTAAAAACCCGCTTGCAACGAAATGACTCCAGAGCACTTGAAAACCCGCTTACAACGAAATGACTCCAGAGCACTTAAAAACCCGCTTGCAACGAAACGACTCCAGAGCACTTAAACACCCGCTTGCAACAAAATGACTCCAGAGCACTTAAAAACCCGCTTGCAACGAAATGACTCCAGAAAACTTGAAAACCCGCTTGCAACGAAATGACTCCAGAGTACTTAAAAACCCGCTTGCAACGAAATGACTCCAGAGCACTTAAAAAACCCGCTTCCAGTGAAATGTCTGAGAAGTATGTAAAAACCCGCTTGCAATGAAATGACTCCAGAGCACGTAAAAACCCGCTTGCAACGAAATGACTCCAGAGCACTGAAAAACCCGCTTACAACGAAATGCCTTCAGAGCACTTAAAAACCCGCTTGCAACGAAATGGCTCCAGAGCACTTAAAAACCCGCTTGCAACGAAATGACTCCAGAGCACTTAAAACCCGCTTGCAACGAAATGACTCCAGAGCACTTAAAAACCCGCTTGCAACGAAATGACTCCAGAGCACTTAAAAACCCGCTTGCAACGAAATGACTCCAGAACACTTAAAAACCCGCTTGCAACGAAATGACTCCAGAGCACTTAAACACCCGCTTGCAACGAAATGAGTCCAGAGCACTTAAAAACCCGCTTGCAACGAAATGACTCCAGAGCACTTAAAAAACCCGCTTCCAGTGAAATGTCTGAGAAGTATGTAAAAACCCGCTTGCAACGGAATGACTCCAGAGCACGTAATAACCAGCTTGCAACGAAATGACTCCAGAGCACTTAAAAACCCGCTTGCAACGAAATGACTCCAGAGCACGTAAAAACCCGCTTGCAACGAAATGACTCCAGAGCACTTAAAAACCCCCTTGCAACGAAATGACTCCAGAACACTTAAAAAACCCGCTTCCAGTTAAATGTAAGAGAAGTATGTAAAAACCCGCTTGCAACGAAATGACTCCAGAGCACGTAAAAACCCGCTTGCAACGAAATGACTCCAGAGTACTTAAAAACCCGCTTGCAACGAAATGCCTCCAGAGCACTTAAAAAACCCGCTTCCAGTTAAATGTCTGAGAAGTATGGAAAAACCCGCTTGCAACGAAATGACTCCAGAACACGTAAAAACCCGCTTGCAACGAAATGACTCCAGAACACTTAAAAACCCACTTACAACGAAATGCCTTCAGAGTACTTAAAAACCCGCTTGCAACGAAATGACTCCAGAACACTTAAAAACCCGCTTGCAACGAAAAGACTCCAGAGCACTTAAAAACCCGCTTGGAACGAAATGACTCCAGAGCACTTAAAAACCCGCTTGCAATGAAATGACTCCAGAGTACTTAAAAACCCGCTTGCAACGAAATGACTCCAGAGTACTTAAAAACCCGCTTGCAACGAAATGTCTCCAGAGCATGTAAAAACCCGCTTGCAACGAAATGACTCCAGAGTACTTAAAAACCCGCTTGCAACGAAATGCCTCCAGAGTACTTAAAAAACCCGCTTCCAGTGAAATGTCTGAGAAGTATGGAAAAACCCGCTTGCAACGAAATGACTCCAGAACCCGGAAAAACCCGCTTGCAACGAAATGACTCCAGAGCACTTAAAAACCCACTTACAACGAAATGCCTTCAGAGTACTTAATAACCCGCTTGCAACGAAATGACTCCAGAGCACTTAAAAACCCGCTTGCAACGAAATGACTCCAGAGTACTTAAAAACCCGCTTGCAATGAAATGACTCCAGAGCATGTAAAAATCCGCATGCAACGAAATGACTCCAGAGTACTTAAAAACCCGCTTGCAACGAAATGACTCCAGAGCACTTAAAAACCCGCTTGCAACGAAATGCCTCCAGAGCACTTAAAAAACCCGCTTCCGGTGAAATGTCTGAGAAGTATGTAAAAACCCGCTTGCAATGAAATGACTCCAGAGCACGTAAAAACCCGCTTGCAACGAAATGACTCCAGAGCACTGAAAAACCCGCTTACAACGAAATGCCTTCAGAGCACTTAAAAACCCGCTTGCAACGAAATGACTCCAGAGCACTTAAAAACCCGCTTGCAACGAAATGACTCCAGAGCACTTAAAACCCGCTTGCAACGAAATGAGTCCAGAGCACTTAAAAACCCGCTTGCAACGAAATGACTCCAGAGCACTTAAAAACCCGCTTGCAACGAAATGACTCCAGAGCACTTAAAAACCCGCTTGCAAAGAAATGACTCCAGAACACTTAAAAACCCGCTTGCAACGAAATGACTCCAGAGCACGTAAAAACCCGCTTGCAACGAAATGACTACAGAGCACTTAAAAACCCGCTTGCAACGAAATGACTCCAGAACACTTAAAAACCCGCTTGCAACGAAATGACTCCAGAGCACTTAAACACCCGCTTGCAACGAAATGACTCCAGAGCACTTAAAAACCCGCTTGCAACGAAATGACTCCAGAGCACTTAAAAAACCCGCTTCCAGTGAAATGTCTGAGAAGTATGTAAAAACCCGCTTGCAACGGAATGACTCCAGAGCACGTAATAACCAGCTTGCAATGAAATGACTCCAGAGCACTTAAAAACCCGCTTGCAACGAAATGACTCCAGAGCACGTAAAAACCCGCTTGCAACGAAATGACTCCAGAGCACGTAATAACCCCCCTGCAACGAAATGACTCCAGAGCACTTAAAAACCCGCTTGCAAGGAAATGACTCCAGAGCAGTTAAAAAACCCGCTTCCAGTGAAATGTCTGAGAAGTATGTAAAAACCTGCTTGCAATGAAATGACTTCAGATCACGTAAAAACCCGCTTGCAACGAAATGACTCCAGAGCACTGAAAAACCCGCTTACAACGAAATGCCTTCAGAGCACTTAAAAACCCGCTTGCAACGAAATGACTCCAGAGCACTTAAAAACCCGCTTGCAACGAAATGACTCCAGAGCACTTAAAAACCCGCTTGCAACGAAATGACTCCAGAGCACTTAAAAACCCGCTTGCAACGAAATGACTCCAGAGCACTTAAAAACCCGCTTGCAACGAAATGACTCCAGAGCACTTAAAAACCCGCTTGCAACGAAATGACTCCAGAGCACTTAAAAACCCGCTTGCAACGAAATGACTCCAGAGCACTTAAAAACCCGCTTGCAAAGAAATGACTCCAGAGCACTTAAAAACCCGCTTGCAACGAAATGACTCCAGAACACTTAAAAACCCGCTTGCAAAGAAATGACTCCAGAGCACTTAAAAACCCGCTTGCAACGAAAGGACTCCAGAGCACTTAAAAACCCGCTTGCAACGAAAGGACTCCAGAGCACTTAAAAACCCGCTTGCAACGAAATGACTCCAGAGCACTTAAAAACCCGCTTGCAACGAAATGACTCCAGAGCAGTTAAAAATCCGCTTGCAACGAAATGACTCCAGAGCACTTAAAAACCCGCTTGCAACGAAATGAGTCCAGAACACTTAAAAACCCGCTTGCAACGAAATGACTCCAGAGCACTTAAAAACCCGCTTGCAACGAAATGACTCCAGAGCACTTAAGCACCCGCTTGCAACGAAATGACTCCAGAGCACTTAAAAACCCGCTTGCAATGAAATGACTCCAGAACACTTAAAAACCCGCTTGCAACGAAATGATTCCAGAGCAGTTAAAAACCCGCTTGCAACGAAATGACTCCAGAGCACTTAAAAACCCGCTTGCAATGAAATGACTCCAGAACACTTAAAAACCCGCTTGCAACGAAATGACTCCAGAGCACTTAAAAACCCGCTTGCAACGAAACGACTCCAGAGCACTTAAACACCCGCTTGCAACGAAATGACTCCAGAGCACTTAAAAACCCGCTTGCAACGAAATGACTCCAGAAAACTTGAAAACCCGCTTGCAACGAAATGACTCCAGAGTACTTAAAAACCCGCTTGCAACGAAATGACTCCAGAGCACTTAAAAAACCCGCTTCCAGTGAAATGTCTGAGAAGTATGTAAAAACCCGCTTGCAATGAAATGACTCCAGAGCACGTAAAAACCCGCTTGCAACGAAATGACTCCAGAGCACTGAAAAACCCGCTTACAACGAAATGCCTTCAGAGCACTTAAAAACCCGCTTGCAACGAAATGGCTCCAGAGCACTTAAAAACCCGCTTGCAACGAAATGACTCCAGAGCACTTAAAACCCGCTTGCAACGAAATGAGTCCAGAGCACTTAAAAACCCGCTTGCAACGAAATGACTCCAGAGCACTTAAAAACCCGCTTGCAACGAAATGACTCAAGAGCACTTAAAAACCCGCTTGCAACGAAATGACTCCAGAGCACTTAAAAACCCGCTTGCAACGAAATGACTCCAGAGCACTTAAAAACCCGCTTGCAACGAAATGACTCCAGAGCACTTAAAAACCCGCTTGCAACGAAATGACTCCAGAGCACTTAAAAACCCGCTTGCAACGAAATGACTCCAGAGCACTTAAAAACCCGCTTGCAACGAAATGACTCCAGAACACTTAAAAACCCGCTTGCAACGAAATGACTCCAGAGCACTTAAACACCCGCTTGCAACGAAATGACTCCAGAGCACTTAAAAACCCGCTTGCAACGAAATGACTCCAGAGCACTTAAAAAACCCGCTTCCAGTGAAATGTCTGAGAAGTATGTAAAAACCCGCTTGCAACGGAATGACTCCAGAGCACGTAATAACCAGCTTGCAACGAAATGACTCCAGAGCACTTAAAAACCCGCTTGCAACGAAATGACTCCAGAGCACTTAAAAACCCCCTTGCAACGAAATGACTCCAGAACACTTAAAAAACCCGCTTCCAGTTAAATGTAAGAGAAGTATGTAAAAACCCGCTTGCAACGAAATGACTCCAGAGCACGTAAAAACCCGCTTGCAACGAAATGACTCCAGAGTACTTAAAAACCCGCTTGCAACGAAATGCCTCCAGAGCACTTAAAAAACCCGCTTCCAGTTAAATGTCTGAGAAGTATGGAAAAACCCGCTTGCAACGAAATGACTCCAGAACACGTAAAAACCCGCTTGCAACGAAATGACTCCAGAACACTTAAAAACCCACTTACAAAGAAATGCCTTCAGAGTACTTAAAAACCCGCTTGCAACGAAATGACTCCAGAACACTTAAAAACCCGCTTGCAACGAAAAGACTCCAGAGCACTTAAAAACCCGCTTGGAACGAAATGTCTCCAGAGCATGTAAAAACCCGCTTGCAACGAAATGACTCCAGAGTACTTAAAAACCCGCTTGCAACGAAATGCCTCCAGAGTACTTAAAAAACCCGCTTGCAACGAAATGTCTCCAGAGCATGTAAAAACCCGCTTGCAACGAAATGACTCCAGAGTACTTAAAAACCCGCTTGCAACGAAATGACTCCAGAGTACTTAAAAACCCGCTTGCAACGAAATGTCTCCAGAGCATGTAAAAACCCGCTTGCAACGAAATGACTCCAGAGTACTTAAAAACCCGCTTGCAACGAAATGCCTCCAGAGTACTTAAAAAACCCGCTTCCAGTGAAATGTCTGAGAAGTATGGAAAAACCCGCTTGCAACGAAATGACTCCAGAACCCGGAAAAACCCGCTTGCAACGAAATGACTCCAGAGCACTTAAAAACCCACTTACAACGAAATGCCTTCAGAGTACTTAATAACCCGCTTGCAACGAAATGACTCCAGAGCACTTAAAAACCCGCTTGCAACGAAATGACTCCAGAGTACTTAAAAACCCGCTTGCAATGAAATGACTCCAGAGCATGTAAAAATCCGCATGCAACGAAATGACTCCAGAGTACTTAAAAACCCGCTTGCAACGAAATGACTCCAGAGCACTTAAAAACCCGCTTGCAACGAAATGCCTCCAGAGCACTTAAAAAACCCGCTTCCGGTGAAATGTCTGAGAAGTATGTAAAAACCCGCTTGCAACGAAATGACTCCAGAGTACTTAAAAACCCGCTTGCAACGAAATGACTCCAGAGCACTTAAAAACCCGCTTGCAACGAAATGACTCCAGAGCACTTAAAAACCCGCTTGCAACGAAATGACTCCAGAGCACTTAAAAACCCGCTTGCAACGAAATGACTCCAGAGCACTTAAAAACCCGCTTGCAACGAAATGACTCCAGAGCACTTAAAAACCCGCTCGCAACGAAATGACTCCAGAGCACTTAAACACCCGCTTGCAACGGTATGACTCCAGAGCACTTAAAAATCCGCTTGCAACAAAATGACTCCAGAGCACTTAAAAACCCGCTTGCAACGAAATGACTCCAGAGTACTTAAAAACCCGCTTGCAACGAAATGATTCCAGAGCACTTAAAAAACCCGCTTCCAGTGAAATGTCTGAGAAGTATGTAAAAACCCGCTTGCAATGAAATGACTCCAGATCACGTAAAAACCCGCTTGCAACGAAATGACTCCAGAGCACTTAAAAACCCGCTTGCAATGAAATGACTCCAGAACACTTAAAAACCCGCTTGCAACGAAATGACTCCAGAGCACTTAAACACCCGCTTGCAACGAAATGACTCCAGAGTACTTAATAACCCGCTTGCAACGAAATGACTCCAGAGCACTTAAAAACCCGCTTGCAACGAAATGACTCCAGAGTACTTAAAAACCCGCTTGCAATGAAATGACTCCAGAGCATGTAAAAATCCGCATGCAACGAAATGACTCCAGAGTACTTAAAAACCCGCTTGCAACGAAATGACTCCAGAGCACTTAAAAACCCGCTTGCAACGAAATGCCTCCAGAGCACTTAAAAAACCCGCTTCCGGTGAAATGTCTGAGAAGTATGTAAAAACCCGCTTGCAATGAAATGACTCCAGAGCACGTAAAAACCCGCTTGCAACGAAATGACTCCAGAGCACTGAAAAACCCGCTTACAACGAAATGCCTTCAGAGCACTTAAAAACCCGCTTGCAACGAAATGACTCCAGAGCACTTAAAAACCCGCTTGCAACGAAATGACTCCAGAGCACTTAAAACCCGCTTGCAACGAAATGAGTCCAGAGCACTTAAAAACCCGCTTGCAACGAAATGACTCCAGAGCACTTAAAAACCCGCTTGCAACGAAATGACTCCAGAGCACTTAAAAACCCGCTTGCAAAGAAATGACTCCAGAACACTTAAAAACCCGCTTGCAACGAAATGACTCCAGAGCACGTAAAAACCCGCTTGCAACGAAATGACTACAGAGCACTTAAAAACCCGCTTGCAACGAAATGACTCCAGAACACTTAAAAACCCGCTTGCAACGAAATGACTCCAGAGCACTTAAACACCCGCTTGCAACGAAATGACTCCAGAGCACTTAAAAACCCGCTTGCAACGAAATGACTCCAGAGCACTTAAAAAACCCGCTTCCAGTGAAATGTCTGAGAAGTATGTAAAAACCCGCTTGCAACGGAATGACTCCAGAGCACGTAATAACCAGCTTGCAATGAAATGACTCCAGAGCACTTAAAAACCCGCTTGCAACGAAATGACTCCAGAGCACGTAAAAACCCGCTTGCAACGAAATGACTCCAGAGCACGTAATAACCCCCCTGCAACGAAATGACTCCAGAGCACTTAAAAACCCGCTTGCAAGGAAATGACTCCAGAGCAGTTAAAAAACCCGCTTCCAGTGAAATGTCTGAGAAGTATGTAAAAACCTGCTTGCAATGAAATGACTTCAGATCACGTAAAAACCCGCTTGCAACGAAATGACTCCAGAGCACTGAAAAACCCGCTTACAACGAAATGCCTTCAGAGCACTTAAAAACCCGCTTGCAACGAAATGACTCCAGAGCACTTAAAAACCCGCTTGCAACGAAATGACTCCAGAGCACTTAAAAACCCGCTTGCAACGAAATGACTCCAGAGCACTTAAAAACCCGCTTGCAACGAAATGACTCCAGAGCACTTAAAAACCCGCTTGCAACGAAATGACTCCAGAGCACTTAAAAACCCGCTTGCAACGAAATGACTCCAGAGCACTTAAAAACCCGCTTGCAACGAAATGACTCCAGAGCACTTAAAAACCCGCTTGCAAAGAAATGACTCCAGAGCACTTAAAAACCCGCTTGCAACGAAATGACTCCAGAACACTTAAAAACCCGCTTGCAAAGAAATGACTCCAGAGCACTTAAAAACCCGCTTGCAACGAAAGGACTCCAGAGCACTTAAAAACCCGCTTGCAACGAAAGGACTCCAGAGCACTTAAAAACCCGCTTGCAACGAAATGACTCCAGAGCACTTAAAAACCCGCTTGCAACGAAATGACTCCAGAGCAGTTAAAAATCCGCTTGCAACGAAATGACTCCAGAGCACTTAAAAACCCGCTTGCAACGAAATGAGTCCAGAACACTTAAAAACCCGCTTGCAACGAAATGACTCCAGAGCACTTAAAAACCCGCTTGCAACGAAATGACTCCAGAGCACTTAAGCACCCGCTTGCAACGAAATGACTCCAGAGCACTTAAAAACCCGCTTGCAATGAAATGACTCCAGAACACTTAAAAACCCGCTTGCAACGAAATGATTCCAGAGCAGTTAAAAACCCGCTTGCAACGAAATGACTCCAGAGCACTTAAAAACCCGCTTGCAATGAAATGACTCCAGAACACTTAAAAACCCGCTTGCAACGAAATGACTCCAGAGCACTTAAAAACCCGCTTGCAACGAAACGACTCCAGAGCACTTAAACACCCGCTTGCAACGAAATGACTCCAGAGCACTTAAAAACCCGCTTGCAACGAAATGACTCCAGAAAACTTGAAAACCCGCTTGCAACGAAATGACTCCAGAGTACTTAAAAACCCGCTTGCAACGAAATGACTCCAGAGCACTTAAAAAACCCGCTTCCAGTGAAATGTCTGAGAAGTATGTAAAAACCCGCTTGCAATGAAATGACTCCAGAGCACGTAAAAACCCGCTTGCAACGAAATGACTCCAGAGCACTGAAAAACCCGCTTACAACGAAATGCCTTCAGAGCACTTAAAAACCCGCTTGCAACGAAATGGCTCCAGAGCACTTAAAAACCCGCTTGCAACGAAATGACTCCAGAGCACTTAAAACCCGCTTGCAACGAAATGAGTCCAGAGCACTTAAAAACCCGCTTGCAACGAAATGACTCCAGAGCACTTAAAAACCCGCTTGCAACGAAATGACTCAAGAGCACTTAAAAACCCGCTTGCAACGAAATGACTCCAGAGCACTTAAAAACCCGCTTGCAACGAAATGACTCCAGAGCACTTAAAAACCCGCTTGCAACGAAATGACTCCAGAGCACTTAAAAACCCGCTTGCAACGAAATGACTCCAGAGCACTTAAAAACCCGCTTGCAACGAAATGACTCCAGAGCACTTAAAAACCCGCTTGCAACGAAATGACTCCAGAACACTTAAAAACCCGCTTGCAACGAAATGACTCCAGAGCACTTAAACACCCGCTTGCAACGAAATGACTCCAGAGCACTTAAAAACCCGCTTGCAACGAAATGACTCCAGAGCACTTAAAAAACCCGCTTCCAGTGAAATGTCTGAGAAGTATGTAAAAACCCGCTTGCAACGGAATGACTCCAGAGCACGTAATAACCAGCTTGCAACGAAATGACTCCAGAGCACTTAAAAACCCGCTTGCAACGAAATGACTCCAGAGCACTTAAAAACCCCCTTGCAACGAAATGACTCCAGAACACTTAAAAAACCCGCTTCCAGTTAAATGTAAGAGAAGTATGTAAAAACCCGCTTGCAACGAAATGACTCCAGAGCACGTAAAAACCCGCTTGCAACGAAATGACTCCAGAGTACTTAAAAACCCGCTTGCAACGAAATGCCTCCAGAGCACTTAAAAAACCCGCTTCCAGTTAAATGTCTGAGAAGTATGGAAAAACCCGCTTGCAACGAAATGACTCCAGAACACGTAAAAACCCGCTTGCAACGAAATGACTCCAGAACACTTAAAAACCCACTTACAAAGAAATGCCTTCAGAGTACTTAAAAACCCGCTTGCAACGAAATGACTCCAGAACACTTAAAAACCCGCTTGCAACGAAAAGACTCCAGAGCACTTAAAAACCCGCTTGGAACGAAATGTCTCCAGAGCATGTAAAAACCCGCTTGCAACGAAATGACTCCAGAGTACTTAAAAACCCGCTTGCAACGAAATGCCTCCAGAGTACTTAAAAAACCCGCTTGCAACGAAATGTCTCCAGAGCATGTAAAAACCCGCTTGCAACGAAATGACTCCAGAGTACTTAAAAACCCGCTTGCAACGAAATGACTCCAGAGTACTTAAAAACCCGCTTGCAACGAAATGTCTCCAGAGCATGTAAAAACCCGCTTGCAACGAAATGACTCCAGAGTACTTAAAAACCCGCTTGCAACGAAATGCCTCCAGAGTACTTAAAAAACCCGCTTCCAGTGAAATGTCTGAGAAGTATGGAAAAACCCGCTTGCAACGAAATGACTCCAGAACCCGGAAAAACCCGCTTGCAACGAAATGACTCCAGAGCACTTAAAAACCCACTTACAACGAAATGCCTTCAGAGTACTTAATAACCCGCTTGCAACGAAATGACTCCAGAGCACTTAAAAACCCGCTTGCAACGAAATGACTCCAGAGTACTTAAAAACCCGCTTGCAATGAAATGACTCCAGAGCATGTAAAAATCCGCATGCAACGAAATGACTCCAGAGTACTTAAAAACCCGCTTGCAACGAAATGACTCCAGAGCACTTAAAAACCCGCTTGCAACGAAATGCCTCCAGAGCACTTAAAAAACCCGCTTCCGGTGAAATGTCTGAGAAGTATGTAAAAACCCGCTTGCAACGAAATGACTCCAGAGTACTTAAAAACCCGCTTGCAACGAAATGACTCCAGAGCACTTAAAAACCCGCTTGCAACGAAATGACTCCAGAGCACTTAAAAACCCGCTTGCAACGAAATGACTCCAGAGCACTTAAAAACCCGCTTGCAACGAAATGACTCCAGAGCACTTAAAAACCCGCTTGCAACGAAATGACTCCAGAGCACTTAAAAACCCGCTCGCAACGAAATGACTCCAGAGCACTTAAACACCCGCTTGCAACGGTATGACTCCAGAGCACTTAAAAATCCGCTTGCAACAAAATGACTCCAGAGCACTTAAAAACCCGCTTGCAACGAAATGACTCCAGAGTACTTAAAAACCCGCTTGCAACGAAATGATTCCAGAGCACTTAAAAAACCCGCTTCCAGTGAAATGTCTGAGACGTATGTAAAAACCCGCTTGCAATGAAATGACTCCAGATCACGTAAAAACCCGCTTGCAACGAAATGACTCCAGAGCACTTAAAAACCCGCTTGCAATGAAATGACTCCAGAACACTTAAAAACCCGCTTGCAACGAAATGACTCCAGAGCACTTAAAAACCCGCTTGCAACGAAACGACTCCAGAGCACTTAAACACCCGCTTGCAACGAAATGACTCCAGAGCACTTAAAAACCCGCTTGCAACGAAATGACTCCAGAAAACTTGAAAACCCGCTTGCAACGAAATGACTCCAGAGTACTTAAAAACCCGCTTGCAACGAAATGACTCCAGAGCACTTAAAAAACCCGCTTCCAGTGAAATGTCTGAGAAGTATGTAAAAACCCGCTTGCAATGAAATGACTCCAGAGCACGTAAAAACCCGCTTGCAACGAAATGACTCCAGAGCACTGAAAAACCCGCTTACAACGAAATGCCTTCAGAGCACTTAAAAACCCGCTTGCAACGAAATGACTCCAGAGCACTTAAAAACCCGCTTGCAACGAAATGACTCCAGAGCACTTAAAACCCGCTTGCAACGAAATGACTCCAGAGCACTTAAAAACCCGCTTGCAACGAAATGACTCCAGAGCACGTAAAAACCCGCTTGCAACGAAATGACTACAGAGCACTTAAAAACCCGCTTGCAACGAAATGACTCCAGAACACTTAAAAACCCGCTTGCAACGAAATGACTCCAGAGCACTTAAACACCCGCTTGCAACGAAATGACTCCAGAGCACTTAAAAACCCGCTTGCAACGAAATGACTCCAGAGCACTTAAAAAACCCGCTTCCAGTGAAATGTCTGAGAAGTATGTAAAAACCCGCTTGCAACGGAATGACTCCAGAGCACGTAATAACCAGCTTGCAATGAAATGACTCCAGAGCACTTAAAAACCCGCTTGCAACGAAATGACTCCAGAGCACGTAAAAACCCGCTTGCAACGAAATGACTCCAGAGCACTTAAAAACCCGCTTGCAACGAAATGACTCCAGAGCACTTAAAAAACCCGCTTCCAGTGAAATGTCTGAGAAGTATGTAAAAACCCGCTTGCAACGGAATGACTCCAGAGCACGTAATAACCAGCTTGCAATGAAATGACTCCAGAGCACTTAAAAACCCGCTTGCAACGAAATGACTCCAGAGCACTTAAAAACCCGCTTGCAACGAAATGACTCCAGAGCACGTAAAAACCCGCTTGCAACGAAATGACTCCAGAGCACTTAAAAACCCGCTTGCAATGAAATGACTCCAGAGTACTTAAAAACCCGCTTGCAACGAAATGACTCCAGAGTACTTAAAAACCCGCTAGCAACGAAATGACTCCAGAGCACGTAAAAACCCGCTTGCAACGAAATGACTCCAGAGTACTTAAAAACCCGCTTGCAACGAAATGCCTCCAGAGTACTTAAAAAACCCGCTTCCTGTGAAATGTCTGAGAAGTATGGAAAAACCCGCTTGCAACGAAATGACTCCAGAACCCGGAAAAACCCTCTTGCAACGAAATGACTCCAGAGCACTTAAAAACCCACTTACAACGAAATGCCTTCAGAGTACTTAATAACCCGCTTGCAACGAAATGACTCCAGAGCACTTAAAAACCCGCTTGCAACGAAATGACTCCAGAGTACTTAAAAACCCGCTTGCAACGAAATGACTCCAGAGCACTTAATAAACTCGCTTCCAGTTAAATGTCTGAGAAGTATGGAAAAACCCGCTTGCAACGAAATGACTCCAGAACACGTAAAAACCCGCTTGCAACGAAATGACTCCAGAACACTTAAAAACCCACTTACAACGAAATGCCTTCAGAGTACTTAAAAACCCGCTTGCAACGAAATGACTCCAGAACACTTAAAAACCCGCTTGCAACGAAAAGACTCCAGAGCACTTAAAAACCCGCTTCGAACGAAATGACTCCAGAGCACTTAAAAACCCGCTTGCAATGAAATGACTCCAGAGTACTTAAAAACCCGCTTGCAACGAAATGACTCCAGAGTACTTAAAAACCCGCTTGCAACGAAATGACTCCAGAGCACGTAAAAACCCGCTTGCAACGAAATGACTCCAGAGTACTTAAAAACCCGCTTGCAACGAAATGCCTCCAGAGTACTTAAAAAACCCGCTTCCAGTGAAATGTCTGAGAAGTATGGAAAAACCCGCTTGCAACGAAATGACTCCAGAACCCGGAAAAACCCGCTTGCAACGAAATGACTCCAGAGCACTTAAAAACCCACTTACAACGAAATGCCTTCAGAGTACTTAATAACCCGCTTGCAACGAAATGACTCCAGAGCACTTAAAAACCCGCTTGCAACGAAATGACTCCAGAGTACTTAAAAACCCGCTTGCAACGAAATGACTCCAGAGCACGTAAAAATCCGCATGCAACGAAATGACTCCAGAGTACTTAAAAACCCGCTTGCAACGAAATGACTCCAGAGCACTTAAAAACCCGCTTGCAACGAAATGCCTCCAGAGCACTTAAAAAACCCGCTTCCAGTGAAATGTCTGAGAAGTATGTAAAAACCCGCTTGCAACGAAATGACTCCAGAACACGTAAAAACCCGCTTGCAACGAAATGACTCCAGAGCACTTAATAAACTCGCTTCCAGTTAAATGTCAGAGAAGTATGTAAAAACCCGCTTGCAACGAAATGACTCCAGAGTACTTCAAAACCCGCTTGCAACGAAATGACTCCAGAACACTTAAAAACCCGCTTGCAACGAAAAGACTCCAGAGCACTTAAAAACCCGCTTGCAACGAAATGACTCCAGAGCACTTAAAAAACTCGCTTCCAGTTAAATGTCAGAGAAGTATGTAAAAACCCGCTTGCAACGAAATTACTCCAGAGCACTTCAAAACCCGCTTGCAACGAAATGACTCCAGAACACTTAAAAACCCGCTTGCAACGAAAAGACTCCAGAGCACTTAAAAACCCGCTTGCAACGAAATGACTCCAGAGCACGTAATAACCCCCCTGCAACGAAATGACTCCAGAGCTCTTAAAAACCCGCTTGCAAGGAAATGACTCCAGAGCACTTAAAAACCCGCTTGCAACGAAATGACTCCAGAACACTTAAAAACCCGCTTGCAACGAAATGACTCCAGAGCACTTAAAAACCCGCTTGCAACGAAATGACTCCAGAGCACTTAAAAACCCGCTTGCAACGAAATGACTCCAGAGCACGTAAAAACCCGTTTGCAACGAAATGACTCCAGAGCACGTAATAACCCCCCTGCAACGAAATGACTCCAGAGCACTTAAAAACCCGCTTGCAAGGAAATGACTCCAGAGCACTTAAAAAACCCGCTTCCAGTGAAATGTCTGAGAAGTATGTAAAAACCCGCTTGCAAAGAAATGACTTCAGATCACGTAAAAACCCGCTTGCAACGAAATGACTCCAGAGCACTGAAAAAAACGCTTACAACGAAATGCCTTCAGAGCACTTAAAAACCCGCTTGCAACGAAATGACTCCAGAGCACTTAAAAACCCGCTTGCAACGAAATGACTCCAGAGCACTTAAAAACCCGCTTGCAACGAAATGACTCCAGAGCACTTAAAAACCCGCTTGCAACGAAATGACTCCAGAGCACTTAAAAACCCGCTTGCAACGAAATGACTCCAGAGCACTTAAAAACCCGCTTGCAACGAAATGACTCCAGAGCACTTAAAAACCCGCTTGCAACGAAATGACTCCAGAGCACTTAAAAACCCGCTTGCAAGGAAATGACTCCAGAGCACTTAAAAACCCGCTTGCAACGAAATGACTCCAGAACACTTAAAAACCCGCTTGCAACGAAATGACTCCAGAGCACTTAAAAACCCGCTTGCAACGAAAGGACTCCAGAGCACTTAAAAACCCGCTTGTAACGAAAGGACTCCAGAGCACTTAAAAACCCGCTTGCAACGAAATGACTCCAGAGCACTTAAAAACCCGCTTGCAACGAAATGACTCCAGAGCACTTAAAAATCCGCTTGCAACGAAATGACTCCAGAGCACTTAAAAACCCGCTTGCAACGAAATGAGTCCAGAACACTTAAAAACCCGCTTGCAACGAAATGACTCCGGAGCACTTAAAAACCCGCTTGCAACGAAATGACTCCAGAGCACTTAAGCACCCGCTTGCAACGAAATGACTCCAGAGCACTTAAAAACCCGCTTGCAATGAAATGACTCCAGAACACTTAAAAACCCGCTTGCAACGAAATGATTCCAGAGCAGTTAAAAACCCGCTTGCAACGAAATGACTCCAGAGCACTTAAAAACCCGCTTGCAATGAAATGACTCCAGAACACTTAAAAACCCGCTTGCAACGAAATGACTCCAGAGCACTTAAAAACCCGCTTGCAACGAAACGACTCCAGAGCACTTAAAAACCCGCTTGCAACGAAATGACTCCAGAGCACTTAAAAACCCGCTTGCAACGAAATGACTCCAGAAAACTTGAAAACCCGCTTGCAACGAAATGACTCCAGAGTACTTAAAAACCCGCTTGCAACGAAATGACTCCAGAGCACTTAAAAAACCCGCTTCCAGTGAAATGTCTGAGAAGTATGTAAAAACCCGCTTGCAATGAAATGACTCCAGAGCACGTAAAAACCCGCTTGCAACGAAATGACTCCAGAGCACTGAAAAACCCGCTTACAACGAAATGCCTTCAGAGCACTTAAAAACCCGCTTGCAAACGAAATGGCTCCAGAGCACTTAAAAACCCGCTTGCAACGAAATGACTCCAGAGCACTTAAAACCCGCTTGCAACGAAATGAGTCCAGAGCACTTAAAAACCCGCTTGCAACGAAATGACTCCAGAGCACTTAAAAACCCGCTTGCAACGAAATGACTCCAGAGCACTTAAAAACCCGCTTGCAACGAAATGACTCCAGAGCACTTAAAAACCCGCTTGCAACGAAATGACTCCAGAGCACTTAAAAACCCGCTTGCAACGAAATGACTCCAGAGCACTTAAAAACCCGCTTGCAACGAAATGACTCCAGAGCACTTAAAAACCCGCTTGCAACGAAATGACTCCAGAGCACTTAAAAACCCGCTTGCAACGAAATGACTCCAGAACACTTAAAAACCCGCTTGCAACGAAATGACTCCAGAGCACTTAAACAACCGCTTGCAACGAAATGACTCCAGAGCACTTAAAAACCCGCTTGCAACGAAATGACTCCAGAGCACTTAAAAAACCCGCTTCCAGTGAAATGTCTGAGAAGTATGAAAAAACCCGCTTGCAACGGAATGACTCCAGAGCACGTAATAACCAGCTTGCAACGAAATGACTCCAGAGCACTTAAAAACCCGCTTGCAACGAAATGACTCCAGAGCACGTAAAAACCCGCTTGCAACGAAATGACTCCAGAGCACTTAAAAACCCCCTTGCAACGAAATGACTCCAGAACACTTAAAAAACCCGCTTCCAGTTAAATGTAAGAGAAGTATGTAAAAACCCGCTTGCAACGAAATGACTCCAGAGCACGTAAAAACCCGCTTGCAACGAAATGACTCCAGAGTACTTAAAAACCCGCTTGCAACGAAATGCCTCCAGAGCACTTAAAAAACCCGCTTCCAGTTAAATGTCTGAGAAGTATGGAAAAACCCACTTGCAACGAAATGACTCCAGAACACGTAAAAACCCGCTTGCAACGAAATGACTCCAGAACACTTAAAAACCCACTTACAACGAAATGCCTTCAGAGTACTTAAAAACCCGCTTGCAACGAAATGACTCCAGAACACTTAAAAACCCGCTTGCAACGAAAAGACTCCAGAGCACTTAAAAACCCGCTTGGAACGAAATGACTCCAGAGCACTTAAAAACCCGCTTGCAATGAAATGACTCCAGAGTACTTAAAAACCCGCTTGCAACGAAATGACTCCAGAGTACTTAAAAACCCGCTTGCAACGAAATGTCTCCAGAGCATGTAAAAACCCGCTTGCAACGAAATGACTCCAGAGTACTTAAAAACCCGCTTGCAACGAAATGCCTCCAGAGTACTTAAAAAACCCGCTTCCAGTGAAATGTCTGAGAAGTATGGAAAAACCCGCTTGCAACGAAATGACTCCAGAACCCGGAAAAACCCGCTTGCAACGAAATGACTCCAGAGCACTTAAAAACCCACTTACAACGAAATGCCTTCAGAGTACTTAATAACCCGCTTGCAACGAAATGACTCCAGAGCACTTAAAAACCCGCTTGCAACGAAATGACTCCAGAGTACTTAAAAACCCGCTTGCAATGAAATGACTCCAGAGCACGTAAAAATCCGCATGCAACGAAATGACTCCAGAGTACTTAAAAACCCGCTTGCAACGAAATGACTCCAGAGAACTTAAAAACCCGCTTGCAACGAAATGCCTCCAGAGCACTTAAAAAACCCGCTTCCGGTGAAATGTCTGAGAAGTATGTAAAAACCCGCTTGCAACGAAATGACTCCAGAGTACTTAAAAACCCGCTTGCAACGAAATGACTCCAGAGCACTTAAAAACCCGCTTGCAACGAAATGACTCCAGAGCACTTAAAAACCCGCTTGCAACGAAATGACTCCAGAGCACTTAAAAACCCGCTTGCAACGAAATGACTCCAGAGCACTTAAAAACCCGCTTGCAACGAAATGACTCCAGAGCACTTAAAAACCCGCTTGCAACGAAATGACTCCAGAGCACTTAAAAACCCGCTTGCAACGAAATGACTCCAGAGCACTTAAAAACCCGCTTGCAACGAAATGACTCCAGAACACTTAAAAACCCGCTTGGAACGAAATGACTCCAGAGCACTTAAAAACCCGCTTGCAACGAAAGGACTCCAGAGCACTTAAAAACCTGCTTGCAACGAAAGGACTCCAGAGCACTTAAAAACCCGCTTGCAACGAAATGACTCCAGAGCACTTAAAAACCCGCTTGCAACGAAATGACTCCAGAGCACTTAAAAAACCCGCTTCCAGTGAAATGTCTGAGAAGTATGTAAAAACCCGCTTGCAACGGAATGACTCCAGAGCACGTAATAACCAGCTTGCAATGAAATGACTCCAGAGCACTTAAAAACCCGCTTGCAACGAAATGACTCCAGAGCACTTAAAAACCCGCTTGCAACGAAATGACTCCAGAGCACGTAAAAACCCGCTTGCAACGAAATGACTCCAGAGCACTTAAAAACCCGCTTGCAATGAAATGACTCCAGAGTACTTAAAAACCCGCTTGCAACGAAATGACTCCAGAGTACTTAAAAACCCGCTTGCAACGAAATGACTCCAGAGCACGTAAAAACCCGCTTGCAACGAAATGACTCCAGAGTACTTAAAAACCCGCTTGCAACGAAATGCCTCCAGAGTACTTAAAAAACCCGCTTCCTGTGAAATGTCTAAGAAGTATGGAAAAACCCGCTTGCAACGAAATGACTCCAGAACCCGGAAAAACCCTCTTGCAACGAAATGACTCCAGAGCACTTAAAAACCCACTTACAACGAAATGCCTTCAGAGTACTTAATAACCCGCTTGCAACGAAATGACTCCAGAGCACTTAAAAACCCGCTTGCAACGAAATGACTCCAGAGTACTTAAAAACCCGCTTGCAACGAAATGACTCCAGAGCACTTAATAAACTCGCTTCCAGTTAAATGTCTGAGAAGTATGGAAAAACCCGCTTGCAACGAAATGACTCCAGAACACGTAAAAACCCGCTTGCAACGAAATGACTCCAGAACACTTAAAAACCCACTTACAACGAAATGCCTTCAGAGTACTTAAAAACCCGCTTGCAACGAAATGACTCCAGAACACTTAAAAACCCGCTTGCAACGAAAAGACTCCAGAGCACTTAAAAACCCGCTTCGAACGAAATGACTCCAGAGCACTTAAAAACCCGCTTGCAATGAAATGACTCCAGAGTACTTAAAAACCCGCTTGCAACGAAATGACTCCAGAGTACTTAAAAACCCGCTTGCAACGAAATGACTCCAGAGCACGTAAAAACCCGCTTGCAACGAAATGACTCCAGAGTACTTAAAAACCCGCTTGCAACGAAATGCCTCCAGAGTACTTAAAAAACCCGCTTCCAGTGAAATGTCTGAGAAGTATGGAAAAACCCGCTTGCAACGAAATGACTCCAGAACCCGGAAAAACCCGCTTGCAACGAAATGACTCCAGAGCACTTAAAAACCCACTTACAACGAAATGCCTTCAGAGTACTTAATAACCCGCTTGCAACGAAATGACTCCAGAGCACTTAAAAACCCGCTTGCAACGAAATGACTCCAGAGTACTTAAAAACCCGCTTGCAACGAAATGACTCCAGAGCACGTAAAAATCCGCATGCAACGAAATGACTCCAGAGTACTTAAAAACCCGCTTGCAACGAAATGACTCCAGAGCACTTAAAAACCCGCTTGCAACGAAATGCCTCCAGAGCACTTAAAAAACCCGCTTCCAGTGAAATGTCTGAGAAGTATGTAAAAACCCGCTTGCAACGAAATGACTCCAGAACACGTAAAAACCCGCTTGCAACGAAATGACTCCAGAGCACTTAATAAACTCGCTTCCAGTTAAATGTCAGAGAAGTATGTAAAAACCCGCTTGCAACGAAATGACTCCAGAGTACTTCAAAACCCGCTTGCAACGAAATGACTCCAGAACACTTAAAAACCCGCTTGCAACGAAAAGACTCCAGAGCACTTAAAAACCCGCTTGCAACGAAATGACTCCAGAGCACTTAAAAAACTCGCTTCCAGTTAAATGTCAGAGAAGTATGTAAAAACCCGCTTGCAACGAAATTACTCCAGAGCACTTCAAAACCCGCTTGCAACGAAATGACTCCAGAACACTTAAAAACCCGCTTGCAACGAAAAGACTCCAGAGCACTTAAAAACCCGCTTGCAACGAAATGACTCCAGAGCACGTAATAACCCCCCTGCAACGAAATGACTCCAGAGCTCTTAAAAACCCGCTTGCAAGGAAATGACTCCAGAGCACTTAAAAACCCGCTTGCAACGAAATGACTCCAGAACACTTAAAAACCCGCTTGCAACGAAATGACTCCAGAGCACTTAAAAACCCGCTTGCAACGAAATGACTCCAGAGCACTTAAAAACCCGCTTGCAACGAAATGACTCCAGAGCACGTAAAAACCCGCTTGCAACGAAATGACTCCAGAGCACGTAATAACCCCCCTGCAACGAAATGACTCCAGAGCACTTAAAAACCCGCTTGCAAGGAAATGACTCCAGAGCACTTAAAAAACCCGCTTCCAGTGAAATGTCTGAGAAGTATGTAAAAACCCGCTTGCAATGAAATGACTTCAGATCACGTAAAAACCCGCTTGCAACGAAATGACTCCAGAGCACTGAAAAAAACGCTTACAACGAAATGCCTTCAGAGCACTTAAAAACCCGCTTGCAACGAAATGACTCCAGAGCACTTAAAAACCCGCTTGCAACGAAATGACTCCAGAGCACTTAAAAACCCGCTTGCAACGAAATGACTCCAGAGCACTTAAAAACCCGCTTGCAACGAAATGACTCCAGAGCACTTAAAAACCCGCTTGCAACGAAATGACTCCAGAGCACTTAAAAACCCGCTTGCAACGAAATGACTCCAGAGCACTTAAAAACCCGCTTGCAACGAAATGACTCCAGAGCACTTAAAAACCCGCTTGCAAGGAAATGACTCCAGAGCACTTAAAAACCCGCTTGCAACGAAATGACTCCAGAACACTTAAAAACCCGCTTGCAACGAAATGACTCCAGAGCACTTAAAAACCCGCTTGCAACGAAAGGACTCCAGAGCACTTAAAAACCCGCTTGCAACGAAAGGACTCCAGAGCACTTAAAAACCCGCTTGCAACGAAATGACTCCAGAGCACTTAAAAACCCGCTTGCAACGAAATGACTCCAGAGCACTTAAAAATCCGCTTGCAACGAAATGACTCCAGAGCACTTAAAAACCCGCTTGCAACGAAATGAGTCCAGAACACTTAAAAACCCGCTTGCAACGAAATGACTCCGGAGCACTTAAAAACCCGCTTGCAACGAAATGACTCCAGAGCACTTAAGCACCCGCTTGCAACGAAATGACTCCAGAGCACTTAAAAACCCGCTTGCAATGAAATGACTCCAGAACACTTAAAAACCCGCTTGCAACGAAATGATTCCAGAGCAGTTAAAAACCCGCTTGCAACGAAATGACTCCAGAGCACTTAAAAACCCGCTTGCAATGAAATGACTCCAGAACACTTAAAAACCCGCTTGCAACGAAATGACTCCAGAGCACTTAAAAACCCGCTTGCAACGAAACGACTCCAGAGCACTTAAAAACCCGCTTGCAACGAAATGACTCCAGAGCACTTAAAAACCCGCTTGCAACGAAATGACTCCAGAAACCTTGAAAACCCGCTTGCAACGAAATGACTCCAGAGTACTTAAAAACCCGCTTGCAACGAAATGACTCCAGAGCACTTAAAAAACCCGCTTCCAGTGAAATGTCTGAGAAGTATGTAAAAACCCGCTTGCAATGAAATGACTCCAGAGCACGTAAAAACCCGCTTGCAACGAAATGACTCCAGAGCACTGAAAAACCCGCTTACAACGAAATGCCTTCAGAGCACTTAAAAACCCGCTTGCAAACGAAATGGCTCCAGAGCACTTAAAAACCCGCTTGCAACGAAATGACTCCAGAGCACTTAAAACCCGCTTGCAACGAAATGAGTCCAGAGCACTTAAAAACCCGCTTGCAACGAAATGACTCCAGAGCACTTAAAAACCCGCTTGCAACGAAATGAC
This sequence comes from Meriones unguiculatus, assembly GCF_030254825.1. Taxonomy (NCBI): domain Eukaryota; kingdom Metazoa; phylum Chordata; class Mammalia; order Rodentia; family Muridae; genus Meriones; species Meriones unguiculatus. Next base: position 3,239,687 of record NC_083367.1, read on the forward strand.
TCAAGAGCACTTAAAAACCCGCTTGCAACGAAATGACTCCAGAGCACTTAAAAACCCGCTTGCAACGAAATGACTCCAGAGCACTTAAAAACCCGCTTGCAACGAAATGACTCCAGAGCACTTAAAAACCCGCTTGCAACGAAATGACTCCAGAGCACTTAAAAACCTGCTTGCAACGAAATGACTCCAGAGCACTTAAAAACCCGCTTGCAACGAAATGACTCCAGAACACTTAAAAACCCGCTTGCAACGAAATGACTCCAGAGCACTTAAACAACCGCTTGCAACGAAATGACTCCAGAGCACTTAAAAACCCGCTTGCAACGAAATGACTCCAGAGCACTTAAAAAACCCGCTTCCAGTGAAATGTCTGAGAAGTATGAAAAAACCCGCTTGCAACGGAATGACTCCAGAGCACGTAATAACCAGCTTGCAACGAAATGACTCCAGAGCACTTAAAAACCCGCTTGCAACGAAATGACTCCAGAGCACGTAAAAACCCGCTTGCAACGAAATGACTCCAGAGCACTTAAAAACCCCCTTGCAACGAAATGACTCCAGAACACTTAAAAAACCCGCTTCCAGTTAAATGTAAGAGAAGTATGTAAAAACCCGCTTGCAACGAAATGACTCCAGAGCACGTAAAAACCCGCTTGCAACGAAATGACTCCAGAGTACTTAAAAACCCGCTTGCAACGAAATGCCTCCAGAGCACTTAAAAAACCCGCTTCCAGTTAAATGTCTGAGAAGTATGGAAAAACCCACTTGCAACGAAATGACTCCAGAACACGTAAAAACCCGCTTGCAACGAAATGACTCCAGAACACTTAAAAACCCACTTACAACGAAATGCCTTCAGAGTACTTAAAAACCCGCTTGCAACGAAATGACTCCAGAACACTTAAAAACCCGCTTGCAACGAAAAGACTCCAGAGCACTTAAAAACCCGCTTGGAACGAAATGACTCCAGAGCACTTAAAAACCCGCTTGCAATGAAATGACTCCAGAGTACTTAAAAACCCGCTTGCAACGAAATGACTCCAGAGTACTTAAAAACCCGCTTGCAACGAAATGTCTCCAGAGCATGTAAAAACCCGCTTGCAACGAAATGACTCCAGAGTACTTAAAAACCCGCTTGCAACGAAATGCCTCCAGAGTACTTAAAAAACCCGCTTCCAGTGAAATTTCTGAGAAGTATGGAAAAACCCGCTTGCAACGAAATGACTCCAGAACCCGGAAAAACCCGCTTGCAACGAAATGACTCCAGAGCACTTAAAAACCCACTTACAACGAAATGCCTTCAGAGTACTTAATAACCCGCTTGCAACGAAATGACTCCAGAGCACTTAAAAACCTGCTTGCAACGAAATGACTCCAGAGTACTTAAAAACCCGCTTGCAATGAAATGACTCCAGAGCACGTAAAAATCCGCATGCAACGAAATGACTCCAGAGTACTTAAAAACCCGCTTGCAACGAAATGACTCCAGAGAACTTAAAAACCCGCTTGCAACGAAATGCCTCCAGAGCACTTAAAAAACCCGCTTCCGGTGAAATGTCTGAGAAGTATGTAAAAACCCGCTTGCAACGAAATGACTCCAGAGTACTTAAAAACCCGCTTGCAACGAAATGACTCCAGAGCACTTAAAAACCCGCTTGCAACGAAATGACTCCAGAGCACTTAAAAACCCGCTTGCAACGAAATGACTCCAGAGCACTTAAAAACCCGCTTGCAACGAAATGACTCCAGAGCACTTAAAAACCCGCTTGCAACGAAATGACTCCAGAGCACTTAAAAACCCGCTTGCAACGAAATGACTCCAGAGCACTTAAAAACCCGCTTGCAACCAAATGACTCCAGAGCACTTAAAAACCCGCTTGCAATGAAATGACTCCAGAACACTTAAAAACCCACTTGCAACGAAATGACTCCAGAGCACTTAAAAACCCGCTTGCAACGAAACGACTCCAGAGCACTTAAACACCCGCTTGCAACGAAATGACTCCAGAGCACTTAAAAACCCGCTTGCAACGAAATGACTCCAGAAAACTTGAAAACCCGCTTGCAACGAAATGACTCCAGAGTACTTAAAAACCCGCTTGCAACGAAATGACTCCAGAGCACTTAAAAAACCCGCTTCCAGTGAAATGTCTGAGAAGTATGTAAAAACCCGCTTGCAATGAAATGACTCCAGAGCACGTAAAAACCCGCTTGCAACGAAATGACTCCAGAGCACTGAAAAACCCGCTTACAACGAAATGCCTTCAGAGCACTTAAAAACCCGCTTGCAACGAAATGACTCCAGAGCACTTAAAAACCCGCTTGCAACGAAATGACTCCAGAGCACTTAAAACCCGCTTGCAACGAAATGAGTCCAGAGCACTTAAAAACCCGCTTGCAACGAAATGACTCCAGAGCACTTAAAAACCCGCTTGCAACGAAATGACTCAAGAGCACTTAAAAACCCGCTTGCAACGAAATGACTCCAGAGCACTTAAAAACCCGCTTGCAACGAAATGACTCCAGAGCACTTAAAAAACCAGCTTCCAGTGAAATGTCTGAGAAGTATGTAAAAACCCGCTTGCAACGGAATGACTCCAGAGCACGTAATAACCAGCTTGCAACGAAATGACTCCAGAGCACTTAAAAACCCGCTTGCAACGAAATGACTCCAGAGCACGTAAAAACCCGATTGCAACGAAATGACTCCAGAGCACTTAAAAACCCCCTTGCAACGAAATGACTCCAGAACACTTAAAAAACCCGCTTCCAGTTAAATGTAAGAGAAGTATGTAAAAACCCGCTTGCAACGAAATGACTCCAGAGCACGTAAAAACCCGCTTGCAACGAAATGACTCCAGAGTACTTAAAAACCCGCTTGCAACGAAATGCCTCCAGAGCACTTAAAAAACCCGCTTCCAGTTAAATGTCTGAGAAGTATGGAAAAACCCGCTTGCAACGAAATGACTCCAGAACACGTAAAAACCCGCTTGCAACGAAATGACTCCAGAACACTTAAAAACCCACTTACAACGAAATGCCTTCAGAGTACTTAAAAACCCGCTTGCAACGAAATGACTCCAGAACACTTAAAAACCCGCTTGCAACGAAAAGACTCCAGAGCACTTAAAAACCCGCTTGGAACGAAATGACTCCAGAGCACTTAAAAACCCGCTTGCAATGAAATGACTCCAGAGTACTTAAAAACCCGCTTGCAACGAAATGACTCCAGAGTACTTAAAAACCCGCTTGCAACGAAATGACTCCAGAGCATGTAAAAACCCGCTTGCAACGAAATGACTCCAGAGTACTTAAAAACCCGCTTAGAACGAAATGCCTCCAGAGTACTTAAAAAACCCGCTTCCAGTGAAATGTCTGATAAGTATGGAAAAACCCGCTTGCAACGAAATGACTCCAGAACCCGGAAAAACCCGCTTGCAACGAAATGACTCCAGAGCACTTAAAAACCCACTTACAACGAAATGCCTTCAGAGTACTTAATAACCCGCTTGCAACGAAATGACTCCAGAGCACTTAAAAACCCGCTTGCAACGAAATGACTCCAGAGCACTTAAGCACCCGCTTGCAACGAAACGACTCCAGAGCACTTAAACACCCGCTTGCAACGAAATGACTCCAGAAAACTTGAAAACCCGCTTGCAACGAAACGACTCCAGAGCACTTAAAAACCCGCTTGCAATGAAATGACTCCAGAAAACTTGAAAACCCGCTTGCAACGAAATGACTCCAGAGTACTTAAAAACCCGCTTGCAACGAAATGACTCCAGAGCACTTAAAAAACCCGCTTCCAGTGAAATGTCTGAGAAGTATGTAAAAACCCGCTTGCAATGAAATGACTCCAGAGCACGTAAAAACCCGCTTGCAACGAAATGACTCCAGAGCACTGAAAAACCCGCTTACAACGAAATGCCTTCAGAGCACTTAAAAACCCGCTTGCAACGAAATGACTCCAGAGCACTTAAAAACCCGCTTGCAACGAAATGACTCCAGAGCACTTAAAACCCGCTTGCAACGATATGAGTCCAGAGCACTTAAAAACCCGCTTGCAACGAAATGACTCCAGAGCACTTAAAAACCCGCTTGCAACGAAATGACTCAAGAGCACTTAAAAACCCGCTTGCAACGAAATGACTCCAGAGCACTTAAAAACCCGCTTGCAACGAAATGACTCCAGAGCACTTAAAAACCCGCTTGCAACGAAATGACTCCAGAGCACTTAAAAACCCGCTTGCAACGAAATGACTCCAGAGCACTTAAAAACCCGCTTGCAACGAAATGACTCCAGAGCACTTAAAAACCCGCTTGCAACGAAATGACTCCAGAACACTTAAAAACCCGCTTGCAACGAAATGACTCCAGAGCACTTAAACACCCGCTTGCAACGAAATGACTCCAGAGCACTTAAAAACCCGCTTGCAACGAAATGACTCCAGAGCACTTAAAAAACCAGCTTCCAGTGAAATGTCTGAGAAGTATGTAAAAACCCGCTTGCAACGGAATGACTCCAGAGCACGTAATAACCAGCTTGCAACGAAATGACTCCAGAGCACTTAAAAACCCGCTTGCAACGAAATGACTCCAGAGCACGTAAAAACCCGATTGCAACGAAATGACTCCAGAGCACTTAAAAACCCCCTTGCAACGAAATGACTCCAGAACACTTAAAAAACCCGCTTCCAGTTAAATGTAAGAGAAGTATGTAAAAACCCGCTTGCAACGAAATGACTCCAGAGCACGTAAAAACCCGCTTGCAACGAAATGACTCCAGAGTACTTAAAAACCCGCTTGCAACGAAATGCCTCCAGAGCACTTAAAAAACCCGCTTCCAGTTAAATGTCTGAGAAGTATGGAAAAACCCGCTTGCAACGAAATGACTCCAGAACACGTAAAAACCCGCTTGCAACGAAATGACTCCAGAACACTTAAAAACCCACTTACAACGAAATGCCTTCAGAGTACTTAAAAACCCGCTTGCAACGAAATGACTCCAGAACACTTAAAAACCCGCTTGCAACGAAAAGACTCCAGAGCACTTAAAAACCCGCTTGGAACGAAATGACTCCAGAGCACTTAAAAACCCGCTTGCAATGAAATGACTCCAGAGTACTTAAAAACCCGCTTGCAACGAAATGACTCCAGAGTACTTAAAAACCCGCTTGCAACGAAATGACTCCAGAGCATGTAAAAACCCGCTTGCAACGAAATGACTCCAGAGTACTTAAAAACCCGCTTAGAACGAAATGCCTCCAGAGTACTTAAAAAACCCGCTTCCAGTGAAATGTCTGAGAAGTATGGAAAAACCCGCTTGCAACGAAATGACTCCAGAACCCGGAAAAACCCGCTTGCAACGAAATGACTCCAGAGCACTTAAAAACCCACTTACAACGAAATGCCTTCAGAGTACTTAATAACCCGCTTGCAACGAAATGACTCCAGAGCACTTAAAAACCCGCTTGCAACGAAATGACTCCAGAGTACTTAAAAACCCGCTTGCAACGAAATGACTCCAGAGCACGTAAAAATCCGCATGCAACGAAATGACTCCAGAGTACTTAAAAACCCGCTTGCAACGAAATGACTCCAGAGCACTTAAAAACCCGCTTGCAACGAAATGCCTCCAGAGCACTTAAAAAACCCGCTTCCGGTGAAATTTCTGAGAAGTATGTAAAAACCCGCTTGCAACGAAATGACTCCAGAACACGTAAAAACCCGCTTGCAACGAAATGACTCCAGAGCACTTAATAAACTCGCTTCCAGTTAAATGTCAGAGAAGTATGTAAAAACCCGCTTGCAACGAAATGACTCCAGAGCACGTAAAAACCCGCTTGCAACGAAATGACTCCAGATTACTTCAAAACCCGCTTGCAACGAAATGACTCCAGAGTACTTAAAAACCCGGTTGCAACGAAATGACTCCAGAGCACATAAACCCCGCTTGCAACGAAATGACTCCAGAGCACTTAAAAAACTCGCTTCCAGTTAAATGTCAGAGAAGTATGTAAAAACCCGCTTGCAACGAAATGACTCCAGAGCACGTAAAAACCCGCTTGCAACGAAATGACTCCAGAGTACTTCAAAACCCGCTTGCAACGAAATGACTCCAGAACACTTAAAAACCCGCTTGCAACGAAAAGACTCCAGAGCACTTAAAAACCCGCTTGCAAAGAAATGACTCCAGAGCACTTAAAAACCCGCTTGCAACGAAATGACTCCAGAGCACGTAATAACCCCCCTGCAACGAAATGACTCCAGAGCTCTTAAAAACCCGCTTGCAAGGAAATGACTCCAGAGCACTTAAAAACCCGCTTGCAACGAAATGACTCCAGAGTACTTAAATACCCGCTTGCAACGAAATGACTCCAGAACACTTAAAAACCCGCTTGCAACGAAATGATTCCAGAGCACTTAAAAACCCGCTTGCAACAAAATGACTCCAGAGCACTTAAAAACCCGCTTGCAACGAAATGACTCCAGAGCACTTAAAAACCCGCTTGCAACGAAATGACTCCAGAGCACGTAAAAACCCGCTTGCAACGAAATGACTCCAGAGCACTTAAAAACCCGCTTGCAACGAAATGACTCCAGAGCACTTAAAAACCCGCTTGCAACAAAATGACTCCAGAGCACTTAAAAACCCGCTTGCAACGAAATGACTCCAGAGCACTTAAAAACCCGCTTGCAACAAAATGACTCCAGAGCACTTAAAAACCCGCTTGTAACGAAATGACTCCAGACCACTTAAAAACCCGCTTGCAACGAAATGACTCCAGAGCACGTAAAAACCCGCTTGCAACGAAATGACTCCAGAGCACTTAAAAACCCGCTTGCAACGAAATGACTCCAGAACACTTAAAAACCCGCTTGCAACGAAATGACTCCAGAGCACTTAAAAACCCGTTTGCAACGAAATGACTCCAGAGCACTAAAAAAGCGCTTGAATCGAAATGAATCCAGAGCACTTAAAAACCCGCTTGCAACGAAATGACTCCAGAGCACTTAAAAACCCTCTTGCAACGAAATGACTCCAGAGTACTTAAAAACTCGCTTGCAACGAAACGACTCCAGAGTACTTAAAAACTCGCTTGCAACGAAATGACTCCCGAACACTTAAAAACCCGCTTGCAACGAAATGACTCCAGAGCACTTAAAAACCCGCTTGCAACGAAATGACTCCAGAGCACTTAAAAAACCCGCTTCCAGTGAAATGTCTGAGAAGTATGTAAAAACCCGCTTGCAACGGAATGACTCCAGAGCACGTAATAACCAGCTTGCAACGAAATGACTCCAGAGCACTTAAAAACCCGCTTGCAACGAAATGACTCCAGAGCACGTAAAAACCCGCTTGCAACGAAATGACTCCAGAGCACTTAAAAACCCCCTTGCAATGAAATGACTCCAGAGCACTTAAAAACCCGCTTGCAACGAAATGACTCCAGAGCACTTAAAAACCTGCTTGCAACGAAATGACTCCAGAGTACTTAAAAACCCATTTGCAACGAAATGACTCCAGAGCACTTAAAAAACCCCCTTCCAGTGAAATGTCTGAGAAGTATGTAAAAACCCGCTTGCAACGAAATGACTACAGCGCACGTAAAAACCCGCTTGCAACGAAATGACTCCAGAACATTTAAAAAACCCGCTTCCAGTTAAATGTAAGAGAAGTATGTAAAAACCCGCTTGCAAAGAAATGACTCCAGAGCACGTAATAACCCGCTTGCAACGAAATGACTCCAGAGTACTTAAAAACCCGCTTGCAACGAAATGCCTCCGGAGCACTTAAAAAACCCGCTTCCAGTGAAATGTCTGAGAAGTATGGAAAAACCCGCTTGCAACGAAATGACTCCAGAACACGTAAAAACCCACTTGCAACGAAATGACTCCAGAGCACTTAAAAACCCACTTACAACGAAATGCCTTCAGAATACTTAAAAACCCGCTTGCAACGAAATGACTCCAGAACACTTAAAAACCCGCTTACAATTAAAAGACTCCAGAGCACTTAAAAACCCGCTTGGAACGAAATGACTCCAGAGCACTTAAAAACCCGCTTGCAATGAAATGACTCCAGAGCACGTAAAAACCCACTTGCAACGAAATGACTCCAGAGTACTTAAAAACCTGCTTGCAACGAAATGACTCAGGAGCACTTAAAAACCCGCTTGCAACGAAATGACTCCAGAGTACTTAAAAACCCGCTTGCAACGAAATGACTCCAGAACACTTAAAAACCCGCTTGCAACGAAATGACTCCAGAGCACTTAAAAACCCGCTTGCAACGAAATGACTCCAGAGCACGTAAAAACCCGCTTGCAACGAAATGACTCCAGAGCACTTAAAAACCCCCTTGCAATGAAATGACTCCAGAGCACTTAAAAACCCGCTTGCAACGAAATGACTCCAGAGCACTTAAAAACCTGCTTGCAACGAAATGACTCCAGAGTACTTAAAAACCCATTTGCAACGAAATGACTCCAGAGCACTTAAAAAACCCCCTTCCAGTGAAATGTCTGAGAAGTATGTAAAAACCCGCTTGCAACGAAATGACTACAGCGCACGTAAAAACCCGCTTGCAACGAAATGACTCCAGAACATTTAAAAAACCCGCTTCCAGTTAAATGTAAGAGAAGTATGTAAAAACCCGCTTGCAAAGAAATGACTCCAGAGCACGTAATAACCCGCTTGCAACGAAATGACTCCAGAGTACTTAAAAACCCGCTTGCAACGAAATGCCTCCGGAGCACTTAAAAAACCCGCTTCCAGTGAAATGTCTGAGAAGTATGGAAAAACCCGCTTGCAACGAAATGACTCCAGAACACGTAAAAACCCACTTGCAACGAAATGACTCCAGAGCACTTAAAAACCCACTTACAACGAAATGCCTTCAGAGTACTTAAAAACCCGCTTGCAACGAAATGACTCCAGAACACTTAAAAACCCGCTTACAATTAAAAGACTCCAGAGCACTTAAAAACCCGCTTGGAACGAAATGACTCCAGAGCACTTAAAAACCCGCTTGCAATGAAATGACTCCAGAGCACGTAAAAACCCACTTGCAACGAAATGACTCCAGAGTACTTAAAAACCTGCTTGCAACGAAATGACTCAGGAGCACTTAAAAACCCACTTACAACGAAATGCCTTCAGAGTACTCAAAAACCCGCTTGCAACGAAATGACTCCAGAACACTTAAAAACCCGCTTGCAACGAAAAGACTCCAGAGCACTTAAAAACCCGCTTGGAACGAAATGACTCCAGAGCACTTAAAAACCCGCTTGCAATGAAATGACTCCAGAGTACTTAAAAACCCGCTTGCAACGAAATGACTCCAGAGTACTTAAAAACCCGCTTGCAACGAAATGACTCCAGAGCACGTAAAAACCCGCTTAAAACGAAATGACTCCAGAGTACTTAAAAAACCCGCTTCCAGTGAAATGTCTGAGAAGTATGGAAAAACCCGCTAGCAACGAAATGACTCCAGAACACGGAAAAACCCGCTTGCAACGAAATGACTCCAGAGCATGTAAAAACCCGCTTGCAACGAAATGACTCCAGAGCACTTAAAAACCCGCTTGCAACGAAATGACTCCAGAGCACTTAAAAACCCGCTTGCAACAAAATGACTCCAGAGCACTTAAAAACCCGCTTGCAACGAAATGACTCCAGAGCACTTAAAAACCCGCTTGCAACGAAATGACTCCAGAGCACGTAAAAACCCGCTTGCAACGAAATGACTCCAGAGCACGTAATAACCCCCCTGCAACGAAATGACTCCAGAGCACTTAAAAACCCGCTTGCAAGGAAATGACAACAGAGCACTTAAAAACCCGCTTGCAACGAAATGACTCCAGAGCACTTAAAAACCCGCTTGCAACGAAATGACTCCAGAGCACTTAAAAACCCCTTGCAACGAAATGACTCCAGAACACTTAAAAACCCGCTTGCAACGAAATGACTCCAGAGCACTTAAAAACCCGTTTGCAACGAAATGACTCCAGAGCACTTAAAAACCCGCTTGCAACGAAATGACTCCAGAGCACTTAAAAACCCGCTTGCAACGAAATGACTCCAGAGCACGTAAAAACCCGCTTGCAACGAAATGACTCCAGAGTACTTAAAAACCCGCTTGCAACGAAATGACTCCAGAGCACTTAAAAACCCTCTTGCAACGAAATGACTCCAGAGTACTTAAAAACTCGCTTGCAACGAAACGACTCCAGAGTACTTAAAAACTCGCTTGCAACGAAATGACTCCAGAACACTTAAAAACCCGCTTGCAACGAAATGACTCCAGAGCAATTAAAAACCCGCTTGCAACGAAATGACTCCAGAGCACTTAAAAAACCCGCTTCCAGTTAAATGTCTGAGAAGTATGGAAAAACCCGCTTGCAACGAAATGACTCCAGAACACGTAAAAACCCGCTTGCAACGAAATGACTCCAGAACACTTAAAAACCCACTTACAACGAAATGCCTTCAGAGTACTTAAAAACCCGCTTGCAACGAAATGACTCCAGAACACTTAAAAACCCGCTTGCAACGAAAAGACTCCAGAGCACTTAAAAACCCGCTTGGAACGAAATGACTCCAGAGCACTTAAAAACCCGCTTGCAATGAAATGACTCCAGAGTACTTAAAAACCCGCTTGCAACGAAATGACTCCAGAGTACTTAAAAACCCGCTTGCAACGAAATGACTCCAGAGCATGTAAAAACCCGCTTGCAACGAAATGACTCCAGAGTACTTAAAAACCCGCTTAGAACGAAATGCCTCCAGAGTACTTAAAAAACCCGCTTCCAGTGAAATGTCTGAGAAGTATGGAAAAACCCGCTTGCAACGAAATGACTCCAGAACACTCAAAAACCCGCTTGCAACGAAATGACTCCAGAACACTTAAAAACCCGCTTGCAACGAAAAGACTCCAGAGCACTTAAAAACCCGCTTGGAACGAAATGACTCCAGAGCACTTAAAAACCCGCTTGCAATGAAATGACTCCAGAGTACTTAAAAACCCGCTTGCAACGAAATGACTCCAGAGTACTTAAAAACCCGCTTGCAACGAAATGACTCCAGAGCACGTAAAAACCCGCTTAAAACGAAATGACTCCAGAGTACTTAAAAAACCCGCTTCCAGTGAAATGTCTGAGAAGTATGGAAAAACCCGCTAGCAACGAAATGACTCCAGAACACGGAAAAACCCGCTTGCAACGAAATGACTCCAGAGCATGTAAAAACCCGCTTGCAACGAAATGACTCCAGAGCACTTAAAAACCCGCTTGCAACGAAATGACTCCAGAGCACTTAAAAACCCGCTTGCAACAAAATGACTCCAGAGCACTTAAAAACCCGCTTGCAACGAAATGACTCCAGAGCACTTAAAAACCCGCTTGCAACGAAATGACTCCAGAGCACGTAAAAACCCGCTTGCAACGAAATGACTCCAGAGCACGTAATAACCCCCCTGCAACGAAATGACTCCAGAGCACTTAAAAACCCGCTTGCAAGGAAATGACAACAGAGCACTTAAAAACCCGCTTGCAACGAAATGACTCCAGAGCACTTAAAAACCCGCTTGCAACGAAATGACTCCAGAGCACTTAAAAACCCCTTGCAACGAAATGACTCCAGAACACTTAAAAACCCGCTTGCAACGAAATGACTCCAGAGCACTTAAAAACCCGTTTGCAACGAAATGACTCCAGAGCACTTAAAAACCCGCTTGCAACGAAATGACTCCAGAGCACTTAAAAACCCGCTTGCAACGAAATGACTCCAGAGCACGTAAAAACCCGCTTGCAACGAAATGACTCCAGAGTACTTAAAAACCCGCTTGCAACGAAATGACTCCAGAGCACTTAAAAACCCTCTTGCAACGAAATGACTCCAGAGTACTTAAAAACTCGCTTGCAACGAAACGACTCCAGAGTACTTAAAAACTCGCTTGCAACGAAATGACTCCAGAACACTTAAAAACCCGCTTGCAACGAAATGACTCCAGAGCAATTAAAAACCCGCTTGCAACGAAATGACTCCAGAGCACTTAAAAAACCCGCTTCCAGTTAAATGTCTGAGAAGTATGGAAAAACCCGCTTGCAACGAAATGACTCCAGAACACGTAAAAACCCGCTTGCAACGAAATGACTCCAGAACACTTAAAAACCCACTTACAACGAAATGCCTTCAGAGTACTTAAAAACCCGCTTGCAACGAAATGACTCCAGAACACTTAAAAACCCGCTTGCAACGAAAAGACTCCAGAGCACTTAAAAACCCGCTTGGAACGAAATGACTCCAGAGCACTTAAAAACCCGCTTGCAATGAAATGACTCCAGAGTACTTAAAAACCCGCTTGCAACGAAATGACTCCAGAGTACTTAAAAACCCGCTTGCAACGAAATGACTCCAGAGCATGTAAAAACCCGCTTGCAACGAAATGACTCCAGAGTACTTAAAAACCCGCTTAGAACGAAATGCCTCCAGAGTACTTAAAAAACCCGCTTCCAGTGAAATGTCTGAGAAGTATGGAAAAACCCGCTTGCAACGAAATGACTCCAGAACCCGGAAAAACCCGCTTGCAACGAAATGACTCCAGAGCACTTAAAAACCCACTTACAACGAAATGCCTTCAGAGTACTTAATAACCCGCTTGCAACGAAATGACTCCAGAGCACTTAAAAACCCGCTTGCAACGAAATGACTCCAGAGTACTTAAAAACCCGCTTGCAACGAAATGACTCCAGAGCACGTAAAAATCCGCATGCAACGAAATGACTCCAGAGTACTTAAAAACCCGCTTGCAACGAAATGACTCCAGAGCACTTAAAAACCCGCTTGCAACGAAATGCCTCCAGAGCACTTAAAAAACCCGCTTCCGGTGAAATTTCTGAGAAGTATGTAAAAACCCGCTTGCAACGAAATGACTCCAGAACACGTAAAAACCCGCTTGCAACGAAATGACTCCAGAGCACTTAATAAACTCGCTTCCAGTTAAATGTCAGAGAAGTATGTAAAAACCCGCTTGCAACGAAATGACTCCAGAGCACGTAAAAACCCGCTTGCAACGAAATGACTCCAGATTACTTCAAAACCCGCTTGCAACGAAATGACTCCAGAGTACTTAAAAACCCGGTTGCAACGAAATGACTCCAGAGCACATAAACCCCGCTTGCAACGAAATGACTCCAGAGCACTTAAAAAACTCGCTTCCAGTTAAATGTCAGAGAAGTATGTAAAAACCCGCTTGCAACGAAATGACTCCAGAGCACGTAAAAACCCGCTTGCAACGAAATGACTCCAGAGTACTTCAAAACCCGCTTGCAACGAAATGACTCCAGAACACTTAAAAACCCGCTTGCAACGAAAAGACTCCAGAGCACTTAAAAACCCGCTTGCAAAGAAATGACTCCAGAGCACTTAAAAACCCGCTTGCAACGAAATGACTCCAGAGCACGTAATAACCCCCCTGCAACGAAATGACTCCAGAGCTCTTAAAAACCCGCTTGCAAGGAAATGACTCCAGAGCACTTAAAAACCCGCTTGCAACGAAATGACTCCAGAGTACTTAAATACCCGCTTGCAACGAAATGACTCCAGAACACTTAAAAACCCGCTTGCAACGAAATGATTCCAGAGCACTTAAAAACCCGCTTGCAACAAAATGACTCCAGAGCACTTAAAAACCCGCTTGCAACGAAATGACTCCAGAGCACTTAAAAACCCGCTTGCAACGAAATGACTCCAGAGCACGTAAAAACCCGCTTGCAACGAAATGACTCCAGAGCACTTAAAAACCCGCTTGCAACGAAATGACTCCAGAGCACTTAAAAACCCGCTTGCAACAAAATGACTCCAGAGCACTTAAAAACCCGCTTGCAACGAAATGACTCCAGAGCACTTAAAAACCCGCTTGCAACAAAATGACTCCAGAGCACTTAAAAACCCGCTTGTAACGAAATGACTCCAGACCACTTAAAAACCCGCTTGCAACGAAATGACTCCAGAGCACGTAAAAACCCGCTTGCAACGAAATGACTCCAGAGCACTTAAAAACCCGCTTGCAACGAAATGACTCCAGAACACTTAAAAACCCGCTTGCAACGAAATGACTCCAGAGCACTTAAAAACCCGTTTGCAACGAAATGACTCCAGAGCACTAAAAAAGCGCTTGAATCGAAATGAATCCAGAGCACTTAAAAACCCGCTTGCAACGAAATGACTCCAGAGCACTTAAAAACCCTCTTGCAACGAAATGACTCCAGAGTACTTAAAAACTCGCTTGCAACGAAACGACTCCAGAGTACTTAAAAACTCGCTTGCAACGAAATGACTCCCGAACACTTAAAAACCCGCTTGCAACGAAATGACTCCAGAGCACTTAAAAACCCGCTTGCAACGAAATGACTCCAGAGCACTTAAAAAACCCGCTTCCAGTGAAATGTCTGAGAAGTATGTAAAAACCCGCTTGCAACGGAATGACTCCAGAGCACGTAATAACCAGCTTGCAACGAAATGACTCCAGAGCACTTAAAAACCCGCTTGCAACGAAATGACTCCAGAGCACGTAAAAACCCGCTTGCAACGAAATGACTCCAGAGCACTTAAAAACCCCCTTGCAATGAAATGACTCCAGAGCACTTAAAAACCCGCTTGCAACGAAATGACTCCAGAGCACTTAAAAACCTGCTTGCAACGAAATGACTCCAGAGTACTTAAAAACCCATTTGCAACGAAATGACTCCAGAGCACTTAAAAAACCCCCTTCCAGTGAAATGTCTGAGAAGTATGTAAAAACCCGCTTGCAACGAAATGACTACAGCGCACGTAAAAACCCGCTTGCAACGAAATGACTCCAGAACATTTAAAAAACCCGCTTCCAGTTAAATGTAAGAGAAGTATGTAAAAACCCGCTTGCAAAGAAATGACTCCAGAGCACGTAATAACCCGCTTGCAACGAAATGACTCCAGAGTACTTAAAAACCCGCTTGCAACGAAATGCCTCCGGAGCACTTAAAAAACCCGCTTCCAGTGAAATGTCTGAGAAGTATGGAAAAACCCGCTTGCAACGAAATGACTCCAGAACACGTAAAAACCCACTTGCAACGAAATGACTCCAGAGCACTTAAAAACCCGCTTGCAATGAAATGACTCCAGAGTACTTAAAAACCCGCTTGCAACGAAATGACTCCAGAGTACTTAAAAACCCGCTTGCAACGAAATGACTCCAGAGCATGTAAAAACCCGCTTGCAACGAAATGACTCCAGAGTACTTAAAAACCCGCTTAGAACGAAATGCCTCCAGAGTACTTAAAAAACCCGCTTCCAGTGAAATGTCTGAGAAGTATGGAAAAACCCGCTTGCAACGAAATGACTCCAGAACCCGGAAAAACCCGCTTGCAACGAAATGACTCCAGAGCACTTAAAAACCCACTTACAACGAAATGCCTTCAGAGTACTTAATAACCCGCTTGCAACGAAATGACTCCAGAGCACTTAAAAACCCGCTTGCAACGAAATGACTCCAGAGTACTTAAAAACCCGCTTGCAACGAAATGACTCCAGAGCACGTAAAAATCCGCATGCAACGAAATGACTCCAGAGTACTTAAAAACCCGCTTGCAACGAAATGACTCCAGAGCACTTAAAAACCCGCTTGCAACGAAATGCCTCCAGAGCACTTAAAAAACCCGCTTCCGGTGAAATTTCTGAGAAGTATGTAAAAACCCGCTTGCAACGAAATGACTCCAGAACACGTAAAAACCCGCTTGCAACGAAATGACTCCAGAGCACTTAATAAACTCGCTTCCAGTTAAATGTCAGAGAAGTATGTAAAAACCCGCTTGCAACGAAATGACTCCAGAGCACGTAAAAACCCGCTTGCAACGAAATGACTCCAGATTACTTCAAAACCCGCTTGCAACGAAATGACTCCAGAGTACTTAAAAACCCGGTTGCAACGAAATGACTCCAGAGCACATAAACCCCGCTTGCAACGAAATGACTCCAGAGCACTTAAAAAACTCGCTTCCAGTTAAATGTCAGAGAAGTATGTAAAAACCCGCTTGCAACGAAATGACTCCAGAGCACGTAAAAACCCGCTTGCAACGAAATGACTCCAGAGTACTTCAAAACCCGCTTGCAACGAAATGACTCCAGAACACTTAAAAACCCGCTTGCAACGAAAAGACTCCAGAGCACTTAAAAACCCGCTTGCAAAGAAATGACTCCAGAGCACTTAAAAACCCGCTTGCAACGAAATGACTCCAGAGCACGTAATAACCCCCCTGCAACGAAATGACTCCAGAGCTCTTAAAAACCCGCTTGCAAGGAAATGACTCCAGAGCACTTAAAAACCCGCTTGCAACGAAATGACTCCAGAGTACTTAAATACCCGCTTGCAACGAAATGACTCCAGAACACTTAAAAACCCGCTTGCAACGAAATGATTCCAGAGCACTTAAAAACCCGCTTGCAACAAAATGACTCCAGAGCACTTAAAAACCCGCTTGCAACGAAATGACTCCAGAGCACTTAAAAACCCGCTTGCAACGAAATGACTCCAGAGCACGTAAAAACCCGCTTGCAACGAAATGACTCCAGAGCACTTAAAAACCCGCTTGCAACGAAATGACTCCAGAGCACTTAAAAACCCGCTTGCAACAAAATGACTCCAGAGCACTTAAAAACCCGCTTGCAACGAAATGACTCCAGAGCACTTAAAAACCCGCTTGCAACAAAATGACTCCAGACCACTTAAAAACCCGCTTGTAACGAAATGACTCCAGACCACTTAAAAACCCGCTTGCAACGAAATGACTCCAGAGCACGTAAAAACCCGCTTGCAACGAAATGACTCCAGAGCACTTAAAAACCCGCTTGCAACGAAATGACTCCAGAACACTTAAAAACCCGCTTGCAACGAAATGACTCCAGAGCACTTAAAAACCCGTTTGCAACGAAATGACTCCAGAGCACTAAAAAAGCGCTTGAATCGAAATGAATCCAGAGCACTTAAAAACCCGCTTGCAACGAAATGACTCCAGAGCACTTAAAAACCCTCTTGCAACGAAATGACTCCAGAGTACTTAAAAACTCGCTTGCAACGAAACGACTCCAGAGTACTTAAAAACTCGCTTGCAACGAAATGACTCCCGAACACTTAAAAACCCGCTTGCAACGAAATGACTCCAGAGCACTTAAAAACCCGCTTGCAACGAAATGACTCCAGAGCACTTAAAAAACCCGCTTCCAGTGAAATGTCTGAGAAGTATGTAAAAACCCGCTTGCAACGGAATGACTCCAGAGCACGTAATAACCAGCTTGCAACGAAATGACTCCAGAGCACTTAAAAACCCGCTTGCAACGAAATGACTCCAGAGCACGTAAAAACCCGCTTGCAACGAAATGACTCCAGAGCACTTAAAAACCCCCTTGCAATGAAATGACTCCAGAGCACTTAAAAACCCGCTTGCAACGAAATGACTCCAGAGCACTTAAAAACCTGCTTGCAACGAAATGACTCCAGAGTACTTAAAAACCCATTTGCAACGAAATGACTCCAGAGCACTTAAAAAACCCCCTTCCAGTGAAATGTCTGAGAAGTATGTAAAAACCCGCTTGCAACGAAATGACTACAGCGCACGTAAAAACCCGCTTGCAACGAAATGACTCCAGAACATTTAAAAAACCCGCTTCCAGTTAAATGTAAGAGAAGTATGTAAAAACCCGCTTGCAAAGAAATGACTCCAGAGCACGTAATAACCCGCTTGCAACGAAATGACTCCAGAGTACTTAAAAACCCGCTTGCAACGAAATGCCTCCGGAGCACTTAAAAAACCCGCTTCCAGTGAAATGTCTGAGAAGTATGGAAAAACCCGCTTGCAACGAAATGACTCCAGAACACGTAAAAACCCACTTGCAACGAAATGACTCCAGAGCACTTAAAAACCCACTTACAACGAAATGCCTTCAGAATACTTAAAAACCCGCTTGCAACGAAATGACTCCAGAACACTTAAAAACCCGCTTACAATTAAAAGACTCCAGAGCACTTAAAAACCCGCTTGGAACGAAATGACTCCAGAGCACTTAAAAACCCGCTTGCAATGAAATGACTCCAGAGCACGTAAAAACCCACTTGCAACGAAATGACTCCAGAGTACTTAAAAACCTGCTTGCAACGAAATGACTCAGGAGCACTTAAAAACCCGCTTGCAACGAAATGACTCCAGAGTACTTAAAAACCCGCTTGCAACGAAATGACTCCAGAACACTTAAAAACCCGCTTGCAACGAAATGACTCCAGAGCACTTAAAAACCCGCTTGCAACGAAATGACTCCAGAGCACGTAAAAACCCGCTTGCAACGAAATGACTCCAGAGCACTTAAAAACCCCCTTGCAATGAAATGACTCCAGAGCACTTAAAAACCCGCTTGCAACGAAATGACTCCAGAGCACTTAAAAACCTGCTTGCAACGAAATGACTCCAGAGTACTTAAAAACCCATTTGCAACGAAATGACTCCAGAGCACTTAAAAAACCCCCTTCCAGTGAAATGTCTGAGAAGTATGTAAAAACCCGCTTGCAACGAAATGACTACAGCGCACGTAAAAACCCGCTTGCAACGAAATGACTCCAGAACATTTAAAAAACCCGCTTCCAGTTAAATGTAAGAGAAGTATGTAAAAACCCGCTTGCAAAGAAATGACTCCAGAGCACGTAATAACCCGCTTGCAACGAAATGACTCCAGAGTACTTAAAAACCCGCTTGCAACGAAATGCCTCCGGAGCACTTAAAAAACCCGCTTCCAGTGAAATGTCTGAGAAGTATGGAAAAACCCGCTTGCAACGAAATGACTCCAGAACACGTAAAAACCCACTTGCAACGAAATGACTCCAGAGCACTTAAAAACCCACTTACAACGAAATGCCTTCAGAGTACTTAAAAACCCGCTTGCAACGAAATGACTCCAGAACACTTAAAAACCCGCTTACAATTAAAAGACTCCAGAGCACTTAAAAACCCGCTTGGAACGAAATGACTCCAGAGCACTTAAAAACCCGCTTGCAATGAAATGACTCCAGAGCACGTAAAAACCCACTTGCAACGAAATGACTCCAGAGTACTTAAAAACCTGCTTGCAACGAAATGACTCAGGAGCACTTAAAAACCCGCTTGCAACGAAATGCCTCCAGAGCACTTAAAAAACCCGCTTCCAGTGAAATGTCTGAGAAGTATGGAAAAACCCGCTTGCAATGAAATGACTCCAGAACACGTAAAAACCCGCTTGCAACGAAATGACTCCAGAACACTTAAAAACCCACTTACAACGAAATGCCTTCAGAGTACTCAAAAACCCGCTTGCAACGAAATGACTCCAGAACACTTAAAAACCCGCTTGCAACGAAAAGACTCCAGAGCACTTAAAAACCCGCTTGGAACGAAATGACTCCAGAGCACTTAAAAACCCGCTTGCAATGAAATGACTCCAGAGTACTTAAAAACCCGCTTGCAACGAAATGACTCCAGAGTACTTAAAAACCCGCTTGCAACGAAATGACTCCAGAGCACGTAAAAACCCGCTTAAAACGAAATGACTCCAGAGTACTTAAAAAACCCGCTTCCAGTGAAATGTCTGAGAAGTATGGAAAAACCCGCTAGCAACGAAATGACTCCAGAACACGGAAAAACCCGCTTGCAACGAAATGACTCCAGAGCATGTAAAAACCCGCTTGCAACGAAATGACTCCAGAGCACTTAAAAACCCGCTTGCAACGAAATGACTCCAGAGCACTTAAAAACCCGCTTGCAACAAAATGACTCCAGAGCACTTAAAAACCCGCTTGCAACGAAATGACTCCAGAGCACTTAAAAACCCGCTTGCAACGAAATGACTCCAGAGCACGTAAAAACCCGCTTGCAACGAAATGACTCCAGAGCACGTAATAACCCCCCTGCAACGAAATGACTCCAGAGCACTTAAAAACCCGCTTGCAAGGAAATGACAACAGAGCACTTAAAAACCCGCTTGCAACGAAATGACTCCAGAGCACTTAAAAACCCGCTTGCAACGAAATGACTCCAGAGCACTTAAAAACCGCTTGCAACGAAATGACTCCAGAACACTTAAAAACCCGCTTGCAACGAAATGACTCCAGAGCACTTAAAAACCCGTTTGCAACGAAATGACTCCAGAGCACTTAAAAACCCGCTTGCAACGAAATGACTCCAGAGCACTTAAAAACCCGCTTGCAACGAAATGACTCCAGAGCACTTAAAAACCCGCTTGCAACGAAATGACTCCAGAGCACGTAAAAACCCGCTTGCAACGAAATGACTCCAGAGCACTTAAAAACCCGCTTGCAACGAAATGACTCCAGAGCACTTAAAAACCCTCTTGCAACGAAATGACTCCAGAGTACTTAAAAACTCGCTTGCAACGAAACGACTCCAGAGTACTTAAAAACTCGCTTGCAACGAAATGACTCCAGAACACTTAAAAACCCGCTTGCAACGAAATGACTCCAGAGCAATTAAAAACCCGCTTGCAACGAAATGACTCCAGAGCACTTAAAAAACCCGCTTCCAGTGAAATGTCTGAGAAGTATGTAAAAACCCGCTTGCAACGGAATGACTCCAGAGCACGTAATAACCAGCTTGCAACGAAATGACTCCAGAGCACTTAAAAACCCTCTTGCAACGAAATGACTCCAGAGCACGTAAAAACCCGCTTGCAACGAAATGACTCCAGAGCACTTAAAAACCCCCTTGCAATGAAATGACTCCAGAGCACTTAAAAACCCGCTTGCAACGAAATGACTCCAGAGCACTTAAAAACCCGCTTGCAACGAAATGACTCCAGAGTACTTAAAAACCCATTTGCAACGAAATGACTCCAGAGCACTTAAAAAACCCCCTTCCAGTGAAATGTCTGAGAAGTATGTAAAAACCCGCTTGCAACGAAATGACTACAGCGCACGTAAAAACCCGCTTGCAACGAAATGACTCCAGAACACTTAAAAAACCCGCTTGCAATTAAAAGACTCCAGAGCACTTAAAAACCCGCTTGCAACGAAATGACTCCAGAGCACGTAAAAACCCGCTTGCAACGAAATGACTCCAGAGTACTTAAAAACCCGCTTGCAACGAAATGACTCCAGAACACTTAAAAACCCGCTTGCAACGAAATGACTCCAGAGCACTTAAAAACCCGCTTGCAACGAAATGACTCCAGAGCACTAAAAAAAGCGCTTGCAACGAAATGACTCCAGAGCACTTAAAAACCCGCTTGCAACGAAATGACTCCAGAGCACTAAAAAAAGCGCTTGCAACGAAATGACTCCAGAGCACTTAAAAACCACCTTGCAATGAAATGACTCCAGAGCACTTAAAAACCCGCTTGCAACGAAATGACTCCAGAGCACGTAAAAACCCGCTTGCAACGAAATGACTCCAGAACACTTAAAAACCCGCTTGCAACGAAATGACTCCAGAGCACTTAAAAACCCGCTTGCAACGAAATGACTCCAGAGCACTAAAAAAAGCGCTTGCAACGAAATGACTCCAGAGCACTTAAAAACCCGCTTGCAACAAAATGACTCCAGAGCACTTAAAAACCCGCTTGTAACGAAATGACTCCAGACCACTTAAAAACCCGCTTGCAACGAAATGACTCCAGAGCACGTAAAAACCCGCTTGCAACGAAATGACTCCAGAGCACTTAAAAACCCGCTTGCAACGAAATGACTCCAGAACACTTAAAAACCCGCTTGCAACGAAATGACTCCAGAGCACTTAAAAACCCGTTTGCAACGAAATGACTCCAGAGCACTAAAAAAGCGCTTGAATCGAAATGAATCCAGAGCACTTAAAAACCCGCTTGCAACGAAATGACTCCAGAGCACTTAAAAACCCTCTTGCAACGAAATGACTCCAGAGTACTTAAAAACTCGCTTGCAACGAAACGACTCCAGAGTACTTAAAAACTCGCTTGCAACGAAATGACTCCCGAACACTTAAAAACCCGCTTGCAACGAAATGACTCCAGAGCACTTAAAAACCCGCTTGCAACGAAATGACTCCAGAGCACTTAAAAAACCCGCTTCCAGTGAAATGTCTGAGAAGTATGTAAAAACCCGCTTGCAACGGAATGACTCCAGAGCACGTAATAACCAGCTTGCAACGAAATGACTCCAGAGCACTTAAAAACCCGCTTGCAACGAAATGACTCCAGAGCACGTAAAAACCCGCTTGCAACGAAATGACTCCAGAGCACTTAAAAACCCCCTTGCAATGAAATGACTCCAGAGCACTTAAAAACCCGCTTGCAACGAAATGACTCCAGAGCACTTAAAAACCTGCTTGCAACGAAATGACTCCAGAGTACTTAAAAACCCATTTGCAACGAAATGACTCCAGAGCACTTAAAAAACCCCCTTCCAGTGAAATGTCTGAGAAGTATGTAAAAACCCGCTTGCAACGAAATGACTACAGCGCACGTAAAAACCCGCTTGCAACGAAATGACTCCAGAACATTTAAAAAACCCGCTTCCAGTTAAATGTAAGAGAAGTATGTAAAAACCCGCTTGCAAAGAAATGACTCCAGAGCACGTAATAACCCGCTTGCAACGAAATGACTCCAGAGTACTTAAAAACCCGCTTGCAACGAAATGCCTCCGGAGCACTTAAAAAACCCGCTTCCAGTGAAATGTCTGAGAAGTATGGAAAAACCCGCTTGCAACGAAATGACTCCAGAACACGTAAAAACCCACTTGCAACGAAATGACTCCAGAGCACTTAAAAACCCACTTACAACGAAATGCCTTCAGAGTACTTAAAAACCCGCTTGCAACGAAATGACTCCAGAACACTTAAAAACCCGCTTACAATTAAAAGACTCCAGAGCACTTAAAAACCCGCTTGGAACGAAATGACTCCAGAGCACTTAAAAAACCGCTTGCAATGAAATGACTCCAGAGCACGTAAAAACCCACTTGCAACGAAATGACTCCAGAGTACATAAAAACCTGCTTGCAACGAAATGACTCAGGAGCACTTAAAAACCCGCTTGCAACGAAATGACTCCAGAGTACTTAAAAACCCGCTTGCAACGAAATGACTCCAGAACACTTAAAAACCCGCTTGCAACGAAATGACTCCAGAGCACTTAAAAACCCGCTTGCAACGAAATGACTCCAGAGCACGTAAAAACCCGCTTGCAACGAAATGACTCCAGAGCACTTAAAAACCCCCTTGCAATGAAATGACTCCAGAGCACTTAAAAACCCGCTTGCAACGAAATGACTCCAGAGCACTTAAAAACCTGCTTGCAACGAAATGACTCCAGAGTACTTAAAAACCCATTTGCAACGAAATGACTCCAGAGCACTTAAAAAACCCCCTTCCAGTGAAATGTCTGAGAAGTATGTAAAAACCCGCTTGCAACGAAATGACTACAGCGCACGTAAAAACCCGCTTGCAACGAAATGACTCCAGAACATTTAAAAAACCCGCTTCCAGTTAAATGTAAGAGAAGTATGTAAAAACCCGCTTGCAAAGAAATGACTCCAGAGCACGTAATAACCCGCTTGCAACGAAATGACTCCAGAGTACTTAAAAACCCGCTTGCAACGAAATGCCTCCGGAGCACTTAAAAAACCCGCTTCCAGTGAAATGTCTGAGAAGTATGGAAAAACCCGCTTGCAACGAAATGACTCCAGAACACGTAAAAACCCACTTGCAACGAAATGACTCCAGAGCACTTAAAAACCCACTTACAACGAAATGCCTTCAGAGTACTTAAAAACCCGCTTGCAACGAAATGACTCCAGAACACTTAAAAACCCGCTTACAATTAAAAGACTCCAGAGCACTTAAAAACCCGCTTGGAACGAAATGACTCCAGAGCACTTAAAAACCCGCTTGCAATGAAATGACTCCAGAGCACGTAAAAACCCACTTGCAACGAAATGACTCCAGAGTACTTAAAAACCTGCTTGCAACGAAATGACTCAGGAGCACTTAAAAACCCACTTACAACGAAATGCCTTCAGAGTACTCAAAAACCCGCTTGCAACGAAATGACTCCAGAACACTTAAAAACCCGCTTGCAACGAAAAGACTCCAGAGCACTTAAAAACCCGCTTGGAACGAAATGACTCCAGAGCACTTAAAAACCCGCTTGCAATGAAATGACTCCAGAGTACTTAAAAACCCGCTTGCAACGAAATGACTCCAGAGTACTTAAAAACCCGCTTGCAACGAAATGACTCCAGAGCACGTAAAAACCCGCTTAAAACGAAATGACTCCAGAGTACTTAAAAAACCCGCTTCCAGTGAAATGTCTGAGAAGTATGGAAAAACCCGCTAGCAACGAAATGACTCCAGAACACGGAAAAACCCGCTTGCAACGAAATGACTCCAGAGCATGTAAAAACCCGCTTGCAACGAAATGACTCCAGAGCACTTAAAAACCCGCTTGCAACGAAATGACTCCAGAGCACTTAAAAACCCGCTTGCAACAAAATGACTCCAGAGCACTTAAAAACCCGCTTGCAACGAAATGACTCCAGAGCACTTAAAAACCCGCTTGCAACGAAATGACTCCAGAGCACGTAAAAACCCGCTTGCAACGAAATGACTCCAGAGCACGTAATAACCCCCCTGCAACGAAATGACTCCAGAGCACTTAAAAACCCGCTTGCAAGGAAATGACAACAGAGCACTTAAAAACCCGCTTGCAACGAAATGACTCCAGAGCACTTAAAAACCCGCTTGCAACGAAATGACTCCAGAGCACTTAAAAACCCCTTGCAACGAAATGACTCCAGAACACTTAAAAACCCGCTTGCAACGAAATGACTCCAGAGCACTTAAAAACCCGTTTGCAACGAAATGACTCCAGAGCACTTAAAAACCCGCTTGCAACGAAATGACTCCAGAGCACTTAAAAACCCGCTTGCAACGAAATGACTCCAGAGCACTTAAAAACCCGCTTGCAACGAAATGACTCCAGAGCACGTAAAAACCCGCTTGCAACGAAATGACTCCAGAGCACTTAAAAACCCGCTTGCAACGAAATGACTCCAGAGCACTTAAAAACCCTCTTGCAACGAAATGACTCCAGAGTACTTAAAAACTCGCTTGCAACGAAACGACTCCAGAGTACTTAAAAACTCGCTTGCAACGAAATGACTCCAGAACACTTAAAAACCCGCTTGCAACGAAATGACTCCAGAGCAATTAAAAACCCGCTTGCAACGAAATGACTCCAGAGCACTTAAAAAACCCGCTTCCAGTGAAATGTCTGAGAAGTATGTAAAAACCCGCTTGCAACGGAATGACTCCAGAGCACGTAATAACCAGCTTGCAACGAAATGACTCCAGAGCACTTAAAAACCCTCTTGCAACGAAATGACTCCAGAGCACGTAAAAACCCGCTTGCAACGAAATGACTCCAGAGCACTTAAAAACCCCCTTGCAATGAAATGACTCCAGAGCACTTAAAATCCCGCTTGCAACGAAATGACTCCAGAGCACTTAAAAACCCGCTTGCAACGAAATGACTCCAGAGTACTTAAAAACCCATTTGCAACGAAATGACTCCAGAGCACTTAAAAAACCCCCTTCCAGTGAAATGTCTGAGAAGTATGTAAAAACCCGCTTGCAACGAAATGACTACAGCGCACGTAAAAACCCGCTTGCAACGAAATGACTCCAGAACACTTAAAAAACCCGCTTGCAATTAAAAGACTCCAGAGCACTTAAAAACCCGCTTGCAACGAAATGACTCCAGAGCACGTAAAAACCCGCTTGCAACGAAATGACTCCAGAGTACTTAAAAACCCACTTGCAACGAAATGACTCCAGAACACTTAAAAACCCGCTTGCAACGAAATGACTCCAGAGCACTTAAAAACCCGCTTGCAACGAAATGACTCCAGAGCACTAAAAAAAGCGCTTGCAACGAAATGACTCCAGAGCACTTAAAAACCCGCTTGCAACGAAATGACTCCAGAGCACTAAAAAAAGCGCTTGCAACGAAATGACTCCAGAGCACTTAAAAACCTGCTTGCAACGAAATGACTCCAGAGCACTTAAAAACCCGCTTGCAACAAAATGACTCCAGAGCACTTAAAAACCACCTTGCAATGAAATGACTCCAGAGCACTTAAAAACCCGCTTGCAACGAAATGACTCCAGAGCACGTAAAAACCCGCTTGCAACGAAATGACTCCAGAACACTTAAAAACCCGCTTGCAACGAAATGACTCCAGAGCACTTAAAAACCCGCTTGCAACGAAATGACTCCAGAGCACTAAAAAAAGCGCTTGCAACGAAATGACTCCAGAGCACTTAAAAACCCGCTTGCAACGAAATGACTCCAGAGCACTAAAAAAAGCGCTTGCAACGAAATGACTCCAGAGCACTTAAAAACCCGCTTGCAACGAAATGACTTCAGAGCACTTAAAAACCCGCTTGCAACAAAATGACTCCAGAGCACTTAAAAACCACCTTGCAATGAAATGACTACAGAGCACTTAAAAACCCGCTTGCAACGAAATGACTCCAGAGCACTTAAAAACCCGCTTGCAACGAAATGACTCCAGAGTACTTAAAAACCCATTTGCAACGAAATGACTCCAGAGCACTTAAAAAACCCGCTTCCAGTGAAATGTCTGAGAAGTATGTAAAAACCCGCTTGCAACGAAATGACTACAGCGCACGTAAAAACCCGCTTGCAACGAAATGACTCCAGAACACTTAAAAACCCGCTTGCAACGAAAAGATTCCAGAGCACTTAAAAGCCCGCTTGGAACGAAATGACTCCAGAGCACTTAAAAACCCGCTTGCAATGAAATGACTCCAGAGTACTTAAAAACCCCCTTGCAACGAAATGACTCCAGAGTACTTAAAAACCCGCTTGCAACGAAATGACTACAGAGCACGTAAAAACCCGCTTGCAACGAAATGTCTCCAGAGTACTTAAAAACCCGCTTGCAACGAAATGCCTCCAGAGTACTTAAAAAAACCGCTTCCAGTGAAATGTCTGAGAAGTATGGAAAAACCCGCTTGCAACGAAATGACTCCAGAACCCGGAAAAACCCGCTTGCAACGAAATGACTCCAGAGCACTTAAAAACCCACTTACAACGAAATGCCTTCAGAGTACTTAAAAACCCGCTTGCAACGAAATGACTCCAGAGCACTTAAAAACCCGCTTGCAACGAAATGACTCCAGAGTACTTAAAAACCCGCTTGCAACGAAATGACTCCAGAGCATGTAAAAATCCGCTTGCAACGAAATGACTCCAGAGTACTTAAAAACCCGCTTGCAACGAAATGACTCCAGAGCACTTAAAAACCCGCTTGCAACGAAATGACTCCAGAGCACTTAAAAACCCGCATGCAACGAAATGACTCCAGAACACGTAAAAACCCGCTTGCAACGAAATGACTCCAGAGCACTTAAAAACCCACTTACAACGAAATGCCTTCAGAGTACTTAAAAACCCGCTTGCAACGAAATGACTCCAGAGCACTTAAAAACCCGCTTGCATTGAAATGACTCCAGAGTACTTAAAAACCCGCTTGTAACGAAATGACTCCAGAGCATGTAAAAATCCGCTTGCAACGAAATGACTCCAGAGTACTTAAAAACCCGCTTGCAACGAAATGACTCCAGAGCACTTAAAAACCCGCTTGCAACGAAATGACTCCAGAGCACTTAAAAACCCGCATGCAACGAAATGACTTCAGAACACGTAAAAACCCGCTTGCAACGAAATGACTCCAGAGCACTTAAAAACCCATTTACAACGAAATGCCTTCAGAGTACTTAAAAACCCGCTTGCAACGAAATGACTCCAGAACACTTAAAAACCCGCTTGCAACGAAAAGACTCCAGAGCACTTAAAAACCCGCTTGGAACGAAATGACTCCAGAGCACTTAAAACCCCGCTTGCAACGAAATGACTCCAGAGCACTTAAAAACCCGCTTGCAATGAAATGACTCCAGAGCACTTAAAAACCCGCTTGCAACGAAATGACTCCAGAGTACTTAAAAAACCCGCTTGCAACAAAATGACTCCAGAGTACTTAAATACCCGGTTGCAACGAAATGACTCCAGAGTACTTAAAAACCCGCTTGCAACGAAATGACTCCAGAACACTTAAAAACCCGCTTGCAACGAAATGACTCCAGAGCACTTAAAAACCCGCTTGCAACGAAATGACTCCAGAGCACTTAAAAACCCTCTTGCAACGAAATGACTCCAGAGTACTTAAAAACTCGCTTGCAACGAAACGACTCCAGAGTACTTAAAAACTCGCTTGCAACGAAATGACTCCAGAACACTTAAAAACCCGCTTGCAACGAAATGACTCCAGAGCAATTAAAAACCCGCTTGCAACGAAATGACTCCAGAGCACTTAAAAAACCCGCTTCCAGTGAAATGTCTGAGAAGTATGTAAAAACCCGCTTGCAACGGAATGACTCCAGAGCACGTAATAACCAGCTTGCAACGAAATGACTCCAGAGCACTTAAAAACCCTCTTGCAACGAAATGACTCCAGAGCACGTAAAAACCCGCTTGCAACGAAATGACTCCAGAGCACTTAAAAACCCCCTTGCAATGAAATGACTCCAGAGCACTTAAAAACCCGCTTGCAACGAAATGACTCCAGAGCACTTAAAAACCCGCTTGCAACGAAATGACTCCAGAGTACTTAAAAACCCATTTGCAACGAAATGACTACAGAGCACTTAAAAAACCCCCTTCCAGTGAAATGTCTGAGAAGTATGTAAAAACCCGCTTGCAACGAAATGACTACAGCGCACGTAAAAACCCGCTTGCAACGAAATGACTCCAGAACACTTAAAAAACCCGCTTGCAATTAAAAGACTCCAGAGCACTTAAAAACCCGCTTGCAACGAAATGACTCCAGAGCACGTAAAAACCCGCTTGCAACGAAATGACTCCAGAGTACTTAAAAACCCGCTTGCAACGAAATGACTCCAGAACACTTAAAAACCCGCTTGCAACGAAATGACTCCAGAGCACTTAAAAACCCGCTTGCAACGAAATGACTCCAGAGCACTAAAAAAAGCGCTTGCAACGAAATGACTCCAGAGCACTTAAAAACCCGCTTGCAACGAAATGACTCCAGAGCACTAAAAAAAGCGCTTGCAACGAAATGACTCCAGAGCACTTAAAAACCTGCTTGCAACGAAATGACTCCAGAGCACTTAAAAACCCGCTTGCAACAAAATGACTCCAGAGCACTTAAAAACCACCTTGCAATGAAATGACTCCAGAGCACTTAAAAACCCGCTTGCAACGAAATGACTCCAGAGCACGTAAAAACCCGCTTGCAACGAAATGACTCCAGAACACTTAAAAACCCGCTTGCAACGAAATGACTCCAGAGCACTTAAAAACCCGCTTGCAACGAAATGACTCCAGAGCACTAAAAAAAGCGCTTGCAACGAAATGACTCCAGAGCACTTAAAAACCCGCTTGCAACGAAATGACTCCAGAGCACTAAAAAAAGCGCTTGCAACGAAATGACTCCAGAGCACTTAAAAACCCGCTTGCAACGAAATGACTTCAGAGCACTTAAAAACCCGCTTGCAACAAAATGACTCCAGAGCACTTAAAAACCACCTTGCAATGAAATGACTACAGAGCACTTAAAAACCCGCTTGCAACGAAATGACTCCAGAGCACTTAAAAACCCGCTTGCAACGAAATGACTCCAGAGTACTTAAAAACCCATTTGCAACGAAATGACTCCAGAGCACTTAAAAAACCCGCTTCCAGTGAAATGTCTGAGAAGTATGTAAAAACCCGCTTGCAACGAAATGACTACAGCGCACGTAAAAACCCGCTTGCAACGAAATGACTCCAGAACACTTAAAAACCCGCTTGCAACGAAAAGATTCCAGAGCACTTAAAAGCCCGCTTGGAACGAAATGACTCCAGAGCACTTAAAAACCCGCTTGCAATGAAATGACTCCAGAGTACTTAAAAACCCCCTTGCAACGAAATGACTCCAGAGTACTTAAAAACCCGCTTGCAACGAAATGACTACAGAGCACGTAAAAACCCGCTTGCAACGAAATGTCTCCAGAGTACTTAAAAACCCGCTTGCAACGAAATGCCTCCAGAGTACTTAAAAAAACCGCTTCCAGTGAAATGTCTGAGAAGTATGGAAAAACCCGCTTGCAACGAAATGACTCCAGAACCCGGAAAAACCCGCTTGCAACGAAATGACTCCAGAGCACTTAAAAACCCACTTACAACGAAATGCCTTCAGAGTACTTAAAAACCCGCTTGCAACGAAATGACTCCAGAGCACTTAAAAACCCGCTTGCAACGAAATGACTCCAGAGTACTTAAAAACCCGCTTGCAACGAAATGACTCCAGAGCATGTAAAAATCCGCTTGCAACGAAATGACTCCAGAGTACTTAAAAACCCGCTTGCAACGAAATGACTCCAGAGCACTTAAAAACCCGCTTGCAACGAAATGACTCCAGAGCACTTAAAAACCCGCATGCAACGAAATGACTCCAGAACACGTAAAAACCCGCTTGCAACGAAATGACTCCAGAGCACTTAAAAACCCACTTACAACGAAATGCCTTCAGAGTACTTAAAAACCCGCTTGCAACGAAATGACTCCAGAGCACTTAAAAACCCGCTTGCATTGAAATGACTCCAGAGTACTTAAAAACCCGCTTGTAACGAAATGACTCCAGAGCATGTAAAAATCCGCTTGCAACGAAATGACTCCAGAGTACTTAAAAACCCGCTTGCAACGAAATGACTCCAGAGCACTTAAAAACCCGCTTGCAACGAAATGACTCCAGAGCACTTAAAAACCCGCATGCAACGAAATGACTCCAGAACACGTAAAAACCCGCTTGCAACGAAATGACTCCAGAGCACTTAAAAACCCATTTACAACGAAATGCCTTCAGAGTACTTAAAAACCCGCTTGCAACGAAATGACTCCAGAACACTTAAAAACCCGCTTGCAACGAAAAGACTCCAGAGCACTTAAAAACCCGCTTGGAACGAAATGACTCCAGAGCACTTAAAACCCCGCTTGCAACGAAATGACTCCAGAGCACTTAAAAACCCGCTTGCAATGAAATGACTCCAGAGCACTTAAAAACCCGCTTGCAACGAAATGACTCCAGAGTACTTAAAAAACCCGCTTGCAACAAAATGACTCCAGAGTACTTAAATACCCGGTTGCAACGAAATGACTCCAGAGTACTTAAAAACCCGCTTGCAACGAAATGACTCCAGAACACTTAAAAACCCGCTTGCAACGAAATGACTCCAGAGCACTTAAAAACCCGCTTGCAACGAAATGACTCCAGAGCACTTAAAAACCCTCTTGCAACGAAATGACTCCAGAGTACTTAAAAACTCGCTTGCAACGAAACGACTCCAGAGTACTTAAAAACTCGCTTGCAACGAAATGACTCCAGAACACTTAAAAACCCGCTTGCAACGAAATGACTCCAGAGCAATTAAAAACCCGCTTGCAACGAAATGACTCCAGAGCACTTAAAAAACCCGCTTCCAGTGAAATGTCTGAGAAGTATGTAAAAACCCGCTTGCAACGGAATGACTCCAGAGCACGTAATAACCAGCTTGCAACGAAATGACTCCAGAGCACTTAAAAACCCTCTTGCAACGAAATGACTCCAGAGCACGTAAAAACCCGCTTGCAACGAAATGACTCCAGAGCACTTAAAAACCCCCTTGCAATGAAATGACTCCAGAGCACTTAAAAACCCGCTTGCAACGAAATGACTCCAGAGCACTTAAAAACCCGCTTGCAACGAAATGACTCCAGAGTACTTAAAAACCCATTTGCAACGAAATGACTACAGAGCACTTAAAAAACCCCCTTCCAGTGAAATGTCTGAGAAGTATGTAAAAACCCGCTTGCAACGAAATGACTACAGCGCACGTAAAAACCCGCTTGCAACGAAATGACTCCAGAACACTTAAAAAACCCGCTTGCAATTAAAAGACTCCAGAGCACTTAAAAACCCGCTTGCAACGAAATGACTCCAGAGCACGTAAAAACCCGCTTGCAACGAAATGACTCCAGAGTACTTAAAAACCCGCTTGCAACGAAATGACTCCAGAACACTTAAAAACCCGCTTGCAACGAAATGACTCCAGAGCACTTAAAAACCCGCTTGCAACGAAATGACTCCAGAGCACTAAAAAAAGCGCTTGCAACGAAATGACTCCAGAGCACTTAAAAACCCGCTTGCAACGAAATGACTCCAGAGCACTAAAAAAAGCGCTTGCAACGAAATGACTCCAGAGCACTTAAAAACCTGCTTGCAACGAAATGACTCCAGAGCACTTAAAAACCCGCTTGCAACAAAATGACTCCAGAGCACTTAAAAACCACCTTGCAATGAAATGACTCCAGAGCACTTAAAAACCCGCTTGCAACGAAATGACTCCAGAGCACGTAAAAACCCGCTTGCAACGAAATGACTCCAGAGTACTTAAAAACCCGGTTGCAACGAAATGACTCCAGAGTACTTAAAAACCCGCTTGCAACGAAATGACTCCAGAACACTTAAAAACCCGCTTGCAACGAAATGACTCCAGAGCACTTAAAAACCCGCTTGCAACGAAATGACTCCAGAGTACTTAAAAACTCGCTTGCAACGAAACGACTCCAGAGTACTTAAAAACTCGCTTGCAACGAAATGACTCCAGAACACTTAAAAACCCGCTTGCAACGAAATGACTCCAGAGCACTTAAAAACCCGCTTGCAACGAAATGACTCCAGAGCACTTAAAAACCCGCATGCAACGAAATGACTCCAGAACACGTAAAAACCCGCTTGCAACGAAATGACTCCAGAGCACTTAAAAACCCATTTACAACGAAATGCCTTCAGAGTACTTAAAAACCCGCTTGCAACGAAATGACTCCAGAGCACTTAAAAACCCGCTTGCAACGAAATGACTCCAGAGCACTTAAAAACGCGCTTGCAACGAAATGACTCCAGAGCACTTAAAAAACCCGCTTGCAACGAAATGACTCCAGAGTACTTAAATACCCGCTTGCAACAAAATGACTCCAGAGCACTTAAAAACCACCTTGCAATGAAATGACTCCAGAGCACTTAAAAACCCGCTTGCAACGAAATGACTCCAGAGCACGTAAAAACCCGCTTGCAACGAAATGACTCCAGAGTACTTAAAAACCCGGTTGCAACGAAATGACTCCAGAGTACTTAAAAACCCGCTTGCAACGAAATGACTCCAGAACACTTAAAAACCCGCTTGCAACGAAATGACTCCAGAGCACTTAAAAACCCGCTTGCAACGAAATGACTCCAGAGTACTTAAAAACTCGCTTGCAACGAAACGACTCCAGAGTACTTAAAAACTCGCTTGCAACGAAATGACTCCAGAACACTTAAAAACCCGCTTGCAACGAAATGACTCCAGAGCACTTAAAAACCCGCTTGCAACGAAATGACTCCAGAGCACTTAAAAACCCGCATGCAACGAAATGACTCCAGAACACGTAAAAACCCGCTTGCAACGAAATGACTCCAGAGCACTTAAAAACCCATTTACAACGAAATGCCTTCAGAGTACTTAAAAACCCGCTTGCAACGAAATGACTCCAGAGCACTTAAAAACCCGCTTGCAACGAAATGACTCCAGAGCACTTAAAAACGCGCTTGCAACGAAATGACTCCAGAGCACTTAAAAAACCCGCTTGCAACGAAATGACTCCAGAGTACTTAAATACCCGGTTGCAACGAAATGAATCCAGAGTACTTAAAAACCCGCTTGCAACGAAATGACTCCAGAACACTTAAAAACCCGCTTGCAACGAAATGACTCCAGAGCACTTAAAAACCCGCTTGCAACGAAATGACTCCAGAGCACGTAAAAACCCGCTTGCAACGAAATGACTCCAGAGCACTTAAAAACCCGCTTGCAACGAAATGACTCCAGAGTACTTAAAAACCCGCTTGCAACGAAATGACTCCAGAGCACGTAAAAACCCGCTTGCAACGAAATGACTCCAGAGTAATTAAAAACCCGCTTGCAACGAAATGCCTCCAGAGTACTTAAAAAACCCGCTTCCAGTGAAATGTCTGAGAAGTATGGAAAAACCCGCTTGCAACGAAATGACTCCAGAACCCGGAAAAACCCGCTTGCAACGAAATGACTCCAGAGCATGTAAAAACCCGCTTGCAACGAAATGACTCCAGAGCACTTAAAAACCCGCTTGCAACGAAATGACTCCAGAGCACTTAAAAACCCGCTTGCAACAAAATGACTCCAGAGCACTTAAAAACCCTCTTGCAACGAAATGACTCCAGAGCACGTAAAAACCCGCTTGCAACGAAATAACTCCAGAGCACGTAATAACCCCCCTGCAACGAAATGACTCCAGAGCACTTAAAAACCCGCTTGCAACGAAATGACAACAGAGCACTTAAAAACCCGCTTGCAACGAAATGACTCCAGAGCACTTAAAAACCCGCTTGCAACGAAATGACTCCAGAGCACTTAAAAACCGCTTGCAACGAAATGACTCCAGAACACTTAAAAACCTGCTTGCAACGAAATGACTCCAGAGCACTTAAAAACCCGCTTGCAACGAAATGACTCCAGAGCACTAAAAAAAGCGCTTGCAACGAAATGACTCCAGAGCACTTAAAAACCCGCTTGCAACGAAATGACTCCAGAGCACTTAAAAACCCACTTGCAACGAAATGACTCCAGAGTACTTAAAAACCCGCTTGCAACGAAATGACTCCAGAGCACTTAAAAACCCGCTTGCAATGAAATGACTCCAGAGCACTTAAAAACCCGCTTGCAACGAAATGACTCCAGAGTACTTAAAAACTCGCTTGCAACGAAACGACTCCAGAGTACTTAAAAACTCGCTTGCAACGAAATGACTCCAGAACACTTAAAAACCCGCTTGCAACGAAATGACTCCAGAGCACTTAAAAACCCGCTTGCAACGAAATGACTCCAGAGCACTTAAAAACCCGCATGCAACGAAATGACTCCAGAACACGTAAAAACCCGCTTGCAACGAAATGACTCCAGAGCACTTAAAAACCCATTTACAACGAAATGCCTTCAGAGTACTTAAAAACCCGCTTGCAACGAAATGACTCCAGAACACTTAAAAACCCGCTTGCAACGAAAAGACTCCAGAGCACTTAAAAACCCGCTTGGAACGAAATGACTCCAGAGCACTTAAAAACCCGCTTGCAACGAAATGACTCCAGAACACTTAAAAACCCGCTTGCAACGAAATGACTCCAGAGCACTTAAAAACCCGCTTGCAACGAAATGACTCCAGAGTACTTAAAAACTCGCTTGCAACGAAACGACTCCAGAGTACTTAAAAACTCGCTTGCAACGAAATGACTCCAGAACACTTAAAAACCCGCTTGCAACGAAATGACTCCAGAGCACTTAAAAACCCGCTTGCAACGAAATGACTCCAGAGCACTTAAAAACCCGCATGCAACGAAATGACTCCAGAACACGTAAAAACCCGCTTGCAACGAAATGACTCCAGAGCACTTAAAAACCCATTTACAACGAAATGCCTTCAGAGTACTTAAAAACCCGCTTGCAACGAAATGACTCCAGAACACTTAAAAACCCGCTTGCAACGAAAAGACTCCAGAGCACTTAAAAACCTGCTTGGAACGAAATGACTCCAGAGCACTTAAAAACCCGCTTGCAACGAAATGACTCCAGAGCACTTAAAAACCCGCTTGCAATGAAATGACTCCAGAGCACTTAAAAACCCGCTTGCAACGAAATGACTCCAGAGTACTTAAAAAACCCGCTTGCAACAAAATGACTCCAGAGTACTTAAATACCCGGTTGCAACGAAATGAATCCAGAGTACTTAAAAACCCGCTTGCAACGAAATGACTCCAGAACACTTAAAAACCCGCTTGCAACGAAATGACTCCAGAGCACTTAAAAACCCGCTTGCAACGAAATGACTCCAGAGCACGTAAAAACCCGCTTGCAACGAAATGACTCCAGAGCACTTAAAAACCCGCTTGCAACGAAATGACTCCAGAGTACTTAAAAACCCGCTTGCAACGAAATGACTCCAGAGCACGTAAAAACCCGCTTGCAACGAAATGACTCCAGAGTAATTAAAAACCCGCTTGCAACGAAATGCCTCCAGAGTACTTAAAAAACCCGCTTCCAGTGAAATGTCTGAGAAGTATGGAAAAACCCGCTTGCAACGAAATGACTCCAGAACCCGGAAAAACCCGCTTGCAACGAAATGACTCCAGAGCATGTAAAAACCCGCTTGCAACGAAATGACTCCAGAGCACTTAAAAACCCGCTTGCAACGAAATGACTCCAGAGCACTTAAAAACCCGCTTGCAACAAAATGACTCCAGAGCACTTAAAAACCCTCTTGCAACGAAATGACTCCAGAGCACGTAAAAACCCGCTTGCAACGAAATGACTCCAGAGCACGTAATAACCCCCCTGCAACGAAATGACTCCAGAGCACTTAAAAACCCGCTTGCAACAAAATGACAACAGAGCACTTAAAAACCCGCTTGCAACGAAATGACTCCAGAGCACTTAAAAACCCGCTTGCAACGAAATGACTCCAGAGCACTTAAAAACCGCTTGCAACGAAATGACTCCAGAACACTTAAAAACCCGCTTGCAACGAAATGACTCCAGAGCACTTAAAAACCCGCTTGCAACGAAATGACTCCAGAGCACTAAAAAAAGCGCTTGCAACGAAATGACTCCAGAGCACTTAAAAACCCGCTTGCAACGAAATGACTCCAGAGCACTTAAAAACCCACTTGCAACGAAATGACTCCAGAGTACTTAAAAACCCGCTTGCAACGAAATGACTCCAGAGCACTTAAAAACCCGCTTGCAATGAAATGACTCCAGAGCACTTAAAAACCCGCTTGCAACGAAATGACTCCAGAGTACTTAAAAACCCGGTTGCAACGAAATGACTCCAGAGTACTTAAAAACCCGCTTGCAACGAAATGACTCCAGAACACTTAAAAACCCGCTTGCAACGAAATGACTCCAGAGCACTTAAAAACCCGCTTGCAACGAAATGACTCCAGAGTACTTAAAAACTCGCTTGGAACGAAACGACTCCAGAGTACTTAAAAACTCGCTTGCAACGAAATGACTCCAGAACACTTAAAAACCCGCTTGCAACGAAATGACTCCAGAGCACTTAAAAACCCGCTTGCAACGAAATGACTCCAGAGCACTTAAAAACCCGCATGCAACGAAATAACTCCAGAACACGTAAAAACCCGCTTGCAAAGAAATGACTCCAGAGCACTTAAAAACCCATTTACAACG
This sequence comes from Meriones unguiculatus, assembly GCF_030254825.1. Classification (NCBI taxonomy): domain Eukaryota; kingdom Metazoa; phylum Chordata; class Mammalia; order Rodentia; family Muridae; genus Meriones; species Meriones unguiculatus. Next base: position 3,277,117 of record NC_083367.1, read on the forward strand.
AAATGCCTTCAGAGTACTTAAAAACCCGCTTGCAACGAAATGACTCCAGAACACTTAAAAACCCGCTTGCAACGAAAAGACTCCAGAGCACTTAAAAACCCGCTTGGAACGAAATGACTCCAGAGCACTTAAAAACCCGCTTGCAACGAAATGACTCCAGAGCACTTAAAAACCCGCTTGCAATGAAATGACTCCAGAGCACTTAAAAACCCGCTTGCAACGAAATGACTCCAGAGTACTTAAAAAACCCGCTTGCAACAAAATGACTCCAGAGTACTTAAATACCCGGTTGCAACGAAATGAATCCAGAGTACTTAAAAACCCGCTTGCAACGAAATGACTCCAGAACACTTAAAAACCCGCTTGCAACGAAATGACTCCAGAGCACTTAAAAACCCGCTTGCAACGAAATGACTCCAGAGCACGTAAAAACCCGCTTGCAACGAAATGACTCCAGAGCACTTAAAAACCCCCTTGCAATGAAATGACTCCAGAGCACTTAAAAACCCGCTTGGAACGAAATGACTCCAGAGCACTTAAAAACCCGCTTGCAACGAAATGACTCCAGAGTACTAAAAAACCCATTTGCAACGAAATGACTCCAGAGCACTTAAAAAACCCGCTTCCAGTGAAATGTCTCAGAAGTATGTAAAAACCCGCTTGCAACGAAATGACTACAGAGCACGTAAAAACCCGCTTTCAACGAAATGACTCCAGAACACTTAAAAAACCCACTTCCAGTTAAATGTAAGAGAAGTATGTAAAAACCCGCTTGCAACGAAATGACTCCAGAGCACACAAAAACCAGCTTGCAACGAAATGACTCCAGAGTACTTAAAAACCCGCTTGCAACGAAATGACTCCAGAACACGTAAAAACCCGCTTGCAACGAAATGACTCCAGAGTACTGAAAAACCCGCTTGCAACGAAATGACTCCAGAGCACTTAAAAACCCACTTGCAACGAAATGACTCCAGAGTACTTAAAAACCCGCTTGCAACGATATGACTCCAGAACACTTAAAAACCCGCTTGCAACGAAATGACTCCAGAGCACTTAAAAACCCGCTTGCAACGAAATGACTCCAGAGCACTTAAAAACCCGCTTGCAACGAAATGACTCCAGAGCACTTAAAAACCCACTTGCAACGAAATGACTCCAGAGTACTTAAAAACCCGCTTGCAACGAAATGACTCCAGAGCACTTAAAAACCCGCTTGCAATGAAATGACTCCAGAGCACTTAAAAACCCGCTTGCAACGAAATGACTCCAGAGTACTTAAAAACCCGGTTGCAACGAAATGACTCCAGAGTACTTAAAAACCCGCTTGCAACGAAATGACTCCAGAACACTTAAAAACCCGCTTGCAACGAAATGACTCCAGAGCACTTAAAAACCCGCTTGCAACGAAATGACTCCAGAGCACGTAAAAACCCGCTTGCAACGAAATGACTCCAGAGCACTTAAAAACCCGCTTGCAACGAAATGACTCCAGAGCACTTAAAAACCCTCTTGCAACGAAATGACTCCAGAGTACTTAAAAACTCGCTTGCAACGAAACGACTCCAGAGTACTTAAAAACTCGCTTGCAACGAAATGACTCCAGAACACTTAAAAACCCGCTTGCAACGAAATGACTCCAGAGCACTTAAAAACCCGCTTGCAACGAAATGACTCCAGAGCACTTAAAAAACCCGCTTCCAGTGAAATGTCTGAGAAGTATGTAAAAACCCGCTTGCAACGGAATGACTCCAAAGCACGTAATAACCAGCTTGCAACGAAATGACTCCAGAGCACTTAAAAACCCGCTTGCAACGAAATGACTCCAGAGCACGTAAAAACCCGCTTGCAACGAAATGACTCCAGAGCACTTAAAAACCCCCTTGCAATGAAATGACTCCAGAGCACTTAAAAACCCGCTTGCAACGAAATGACTCCAGAGCACTTAAAAACCCGCTTGCAACGAAATGACTCCAGAGTACTTAAAAACCCATTTGCAACGAAATGACTCCAGAGCACTTAAAAAACCCCTTCCAGTGAAATGTCTGAGAAGTATGTAAAAACCCGCTTGCAACGAAATGACTACAGCGCACGTAAAAACCCGCTTGCAACGAAATGACTCCAGAACACTTAAAAAACCCGCTTGCAATTAAAAGACTGCAGAGCACTTAAAAACCCGCTTGCAATGAAATGACTCCAGAGCACGTAAAAACCCGCTTGCAACGAAATGACTCCAGAGTACTTAAAAACCTGCTTGCAACGAAATGACTCCAGAGCACTTAAAAACCCGCTTGCAACGAAATGACTCCAGAGTACTTAAAAACCCGCTTGCAACGAAATGACTCCAGAACACTTGAAAACCCGCTTGCAACGAAATGACTCCAGAGCACTTAAAAACCCGCTTGCAACGAAATGACTCCAGAGCACTAAAAAAAGCGCTTGCAACGAAATGACTCCAGAGCACTTAAAAACCCGCTTGCAACGAAATGACTCCAGAGCACTAAAAAAAGCGCTTGCAACGAAATGACTCCAGAGCACTTAAAAACCCGCTTGCAATGAAATGACTCCAGAGCACTTAAAAACCCGCTTGCAACAAAATGACTCCAGAGCACTTAAAAACCCCCTTGCAATGAAATGACTCCAGAGCACTTAAAAACCCGCTTGCAACGAAATGACTCCAGAGCACTTAAAAACCCGCTTGCAACGAAATGACTCCAGAGTACTTAAAAACCCATTTGCAACGAAATGACTCCAGAGCTCTTAAAAAACCCGCTTCCAGTGAAATGTCTGAGAAGTATGTAAAAACCCGCTTGCAACGAAATGACTACAGCGCACGTAAAAACCCGCTTGCAACGAAATGACTCCAGAACACTTAAAAAACCCGCTTCCAGTTAAATGTAAGAGAAGTATGTAAAAACCCGCTTGCAACGAAATGACTCCAGAGCACGTAAAAACCCGCTTGCAACGAAATGACTCCAGAGTACTTAAAACCCGCTTTCAACGAAATGCCTCCAGAGCACTTAAAAAACCCGCTTCCAGTGAAATGTCTGAGAAGTATGGAAAAATCCGCTTGCAACGGAATGACTCCAGAACACGTAAAAACCCGCTTGCAACGAAATGACTCCAGAACACTTAAAAACCCACTTACAACGAAATGCCTTCAGAGTACTTAAAAACCCGCTTGCAACGAAATGACTCCAGAACACTTAAAAACCCGCTTGCAACGAAAAGACTCCAGAGCACTTAAAAACCCGCTTGGAACGAAATGACTCCAGAGCACTTAAAAACCCGCTTGCAATGAAATCACTCCAGAGTACTTAAAAACCCCCTTGCAACGAAATGACTCCAGAGTACTTAAAAACCCGCTTGCAACGAAATGACTACAGAGCACGTAAAAACCCGCTTGCAACGAAATGCCTCCAGAGTACTTAAAAAAACCGCTTCCAGTGAAATGTCTGAGAAGTATGGAAAAACCCGCTTGCAACGAAATGACTCCAGAACCCGGAAAAACCCGCTTGCAACGAAATGACTCCAGAGCACTTAAAAACCCACTTACAACGAAATGCCTTCAGAGTACTTAAAAACCCGCTTGCAACGAAATGACTCCAGAGCACTTAAAAACCCGCTTGCAACGAAATAACTCCAGAGCATGTAAAAATCCGCTTGCAACGAAATGACTCCAGAGTACTTAAAAACCCGCTTGCAACGAAATGACTCCAGAGCACGTAAAAACCCGCTTGCAACGAAATGACTCCAGAGCACTTAAAAACCCGCATGCAACGAAATGACTCCAGAACACGTAAAAACCCGCTTGCAACGAAATGACTCCAGAGCACTTAAAAACCCACTTGCAACGAAATGACTCCAGAGTACTTAAAAACCCGCTTGCAACGAAATGACTCCAGAGCACTTAAAAACCCGCTTGCAATGAAATGACTCCAGAGCACTTAAAAACCCGCTTGCAACGAAATGACTCCAGAGTACTTAAAAACCCGGTTGCAACGAAATGACTCCAGAGTACTTAAAAACCCGCTTGCAACGAAATGACTCCAGAACACTTAAAAACCCGCTTGCAACGAAATGACTCCAGAGCACTTAAAAACCCGCTTGCAACGAAATGACTCCAGAGCACGTAAAAACCCGCTTGCAACGAAATGACTCCAGAGCACTTAAAAACCCGCTTGCAACGAAATGACTCCAGAGCACTTAAAAACCCTCTTGCAACGAAATGACTTCAGAGTACTTAAAAACTCGCTTGCAACGAAACGACTCCAGAGTACTTAAAAACTCGCTTGCAACGAAATGACTCCAGAACACTTAAAAACCCGCTTGCAACGAAATGACTCCAGAGCACTTAAAAACCCGCTTGCAACGAAATGACTCCAGAGCACTTAAAAAACCCGCTTCCAGTGAAATGTCTGAGAAGTATGTAAAAACCCGCTTGCAACGGAATGACTCCAGAGCACGTAATAACCAGCTTGCAACGAAATGACTCCAGAGCACTTAAAAACCCGCTTGCAACGAAATGACTCCAGAGCACGTAAAAACCCGCTTGCAACGAAATGACTCCAGAGCACTTAAAAACCCCCTTGCAATGAAATGACTCCAGAGCACTTAAAAACCCGCTTGCAACGAAATGACTCCAGAGCACCTAAAAACCCGCTTGCAACGAAATGACTCCAGAGCACTAAAAAAAGCGCTTGCAACGAAATGACTCCAGAGCACTTAAAAACCCGCTTGCAACGAAATGACTCCAGAGCACTTAAAAACCCGCTTGCAACAAAATGACTCCAGAGCACTTAAAAACCCCCTTGCAATGAAATGACTCCAGAGCACTTAAAAACCCGCTTGCAACGAAATGACTCCAGAGCACTTAAAAACCCGCTTGCAACGAAATGACTCCAGAGTACTTAAAAACCCATTTGCAACGAAATGACTCCAGAGCACTTAAAAAACCCGCTTCCAGTGAAATGTCTGAGAAGTATGTAAAAACCCGCTTGCAACGAAATGACTACAGCGCACGTAAAAACCCGCTTGCAACGAAATGACTCCAGAACACTTAAAAAACCCGCTTCCAGTTAAATGTAAGAGAAGTATGTAAAAACCCGCTTGCAACGAAATGACTCCAGAGCACGTAAAAACCCGCTTGCAACGAAATGACTCCAGAGTACTTAAAACCCGCTTGCAACGAAATGCCTCCAGAGCACTTAAAAAACCCGCTTCCAGTGAAATGTCTGAGAAGTATGGAAAAATCCGCTTGCAACGGAATGACTCCAGAACACGTAAAAACCCGCTTGCAACGAAATGACTCCAGAACACTTAAAAACCCACTTACAACGAAATGCCTTCAGAGTACTTAAAAACCCGCTTGCAACGAAATGACTCCAGAACACTTAAAAACCCGCTTGCAACGAAAAGACTCCAGAGCACTTAAAAACCCGCTTGGAACGAAATGACTCCAGAGCACTTAAAAACCCGCTTGCAATGAAATGACTCCAGAGTACTTAAAAACCCCCTTGCAACGAAATGACTCCAGAGTACTTAAAAACCCGCTTGCAACGAAATGACTACAGAGCACGTAAAAACCCGCTTGCAACGAAATGCCTCCAGAGTACTTAAAAAAACCGCTTCCAGTGAAATGTCTGAGAAGTATGGAAAAACCCGCTTGCAACGAAATGACTCCAGAACCCGGAAAAACCCGCTTGCAACGAAATGACTCCAGAGCACTTAAAAACCCACTTACAACGAAATGCCTTCAGAGTACTTAAAAACCCGCTTGCAACGAAATGACTCCAGAGCACTTAAAAACCCGCTTGCAACGAAATGACTCCAGAGTACTTAAAAACCCGCTTGCAACGAAATGACTCCAGAGCATGTAAAAATCCGCTTGCAACGAAATGACTCCAGAGTACTTAAAAACCCGCTTGCAACGAAATGACTCCAGAGCACTTAAAAACCCGCTTGCAACGAAATGACTCCAGAGCACTTAAAAACCCGCTTGCAACGAAATGACTCCAGAACACGTAAAAACCCGCTTGCAACGAAATGACTCCAGAGCACTTAAAAACCCATTTACAACGAAATGCCTTCAGAGTACTTAAAAACCCGCTTGCAACGAAATGACTCCAGCACACTTAAAAACCCGCTTGCAACGAAAAGACTCCAGAGCACTTAAAAACCCGCTTGGAACGAAATGAATCCAGAGCACTTAAAAACCCGCTTGGAACGAAATGACTCCAGAGCACTTAAAAACCCGCTTGCAATGAAATGACTCCAGAGTACTTAAAAACCCCCTTGCAACGAAATGACTCCAGAGTACTTAAAAACCCGCTTGCAACGAAATGACTACAGAGCACGTAAAAACCCGCTTGCAACGAAATGCCTCCAGAGTACTTAAAAAAACCGCTTCCAGTGAAATGTCTGAGAAGTATGGAAAAACCCGCTTGCAACGAAACGACTCCAGAACCCGGAAAAACCCGCTTGCAACGAAATGACTCCAGAGCACTTAAAAACCCACTTACAACGAAATGCCTTCAGAGTACTTAAAAACCCGCTTGCAACGAAATGACTCCAGAGCACTTAAAAACCCGCTTGCAACGAAATGACTCCAGAGTACTTAAAAACCCGCTTGCAACGAAATGACTCCAGAGCATGTAAAAATCCGCTTGCAACGAAATGACTCCAGAGTACTTAAAAACCCGCTTGCAACGAAATGACTCCAGAGCACTTAAAAACCCGCTTGCAACGAAATGACTCCAGAGCACTTAAAAACCCGCATGCAACGAAATGACTCCAGAACACGTAAAAACCCGCTTGCAACGAAATGACTCCAGAGCACTTAAAAACCCATTTACAACGAAATGCCTTCAGAGTACTTAAAAACCCGCTTGCAACGAAATGACTCCAGCACACTTAAAAACCCGCTTGCAACGAAAAGACTCCAGAGCACTTAAAAACCCGCTTGGAACGAAATGAATCCAGAGCACTTAAAAACCCGCTTGCAACGAAATGACTCCAGAGCACTTAAAAACCCGCTTGCAATGAAATGACTCCAGAGCACGTAAAAACCCGCTTGCAACGAAATGACTCCAGAGCACTTAAAAACCCGCTTGCAACGAAATTACTCCAGAGCACTTAAAAACCCGCTTGCAACGAAATGACTCCAGAGCACGTAAAAACCCGCTTGCAACGAAATGACTCCAGAGCACTTAAAAACCCCCTTGCAATGAAATGACTCCAGAGCACTTAAAAACCCGCTTGCAACGAAATGACTCCAGAGCACTTAAAAACCCGCTTGCAACGAAATGACTCCAGAGTACTTAAAAACCCATTTGCAACGAAATGACTCCAGAGCACTTAAAAAACCCGCTTCCAGTGAAATGTCTGAGAAGTATGTAAAAACCCGCTTGCAACGAAATGACTACAGAGCACGTAAGAACCCGCTTTTAACGAAATGACTCCAGAACACTTAAAAAACTCACTTCCAGTTAAATGTAAGAGAAGTATGTAAAAACCCGCTTGCAACGAAATGACTCCAGAGCACATAAAAACCAGCTTGCAACGAAATGACTCCAGAGTACTTAAAAACCCGCTTGCAACGAAATGACTCCAGAACACGTAAAAACCCGCTTGCAACGAAATGACTCCAGAGTACTTAAAAACCCGCTTGCAACGAAATGACTCCAGAGCACGTTAAAACCCGCTTGCAACAAAATGACTCCAGAGCACTTAAAAAACCCGCTTCCAGTTAAATGTAAGAGAACTATGTAAAAACCCGCTTGCAACGAAATGACTCCAGAGCACGTAAAAACCCGCTTGCAACGAAATGACTCCAGAGTACTTAAAAACCCGCTTGCAACGAAATGCCTCCAGAGCACTTAAAAAACCCGCTTCCAGTGAAATGTCTGAGAAGTATGGAAAAACCCGCTTGCAACGAAATGACTCCAGAACACGTAAAAACCCGCTTGCAACGAAATGACTCCAGAGCACTTAAAAACCCGCTTGCAACGAAATGACTCCAGAGTACTTAAAAACCCGCTTGCAACGAAATGACTCAAGAACACTTAAAAACCCGCTTGCAACGAAATGACTCCAGAGCACTTAAAAACCCGCTTGCAACGAAATGACTCCAGAGCCCTAAAAAAGCGCTTGCATCGAAATGACTCCAGAGCTCTTAAAAACCCGCTTGCAACGAAATGACTGCAGAGCACTTAAAAAACCCGCTTCCAGTTAAATGTCTGAGAAGTATGGAAAAACCCGCTTGCAACGAAATGACTCCAGAACACGTAAAAACCCGCTTGCAACGAAATGACTCCAGAGCACTTAAAAACCCGCTTGCAACGAAATGACTCCAGAGTACTTAAAAACCCGCTTGCAACGAAATGACTCCAGAGCACTAAAAAAAGCTCTTGCAACGAAATGACTCCAGAGCACTTAAAAACCTGCTTGCAACGAAATGACTCCAGAGCACTTAAAAAACCCGCTTCCAGTTAAATGTCTCAGAAGTATGTAAAAACCCGCTTGCAACGAAATGACTCCAGAGCACGTTAAAACCCGCTTGCAACAAAATGACTCCAGAGCACTTAAAAACCCGCTTGCAACGAAATGCCTCCAGAGCACTTAAAAAACCCGCTTCCAGTGAAATGTCTGAGAAGTATGGAAAAACCCGCTTGCAACGAAATGACTCCAGAACACGTAAAAACCCGCTTGCAACGAAATGACTCCAGAGCACTTAAAAACCCGCTTGCAACGAAATGACTCCAGAGTACTTAAAAACCCGCTTGCAACGAAATGACTCAAGAACACTTAAAAACCCGCTTGCAACGAAATGACTCCAGAGCACTTAAAAACCCGCTTGCAACGAAATGACTCCAGAGCCCTAAAAAAGCGCTTGCATCGAAATGACTCCAGAGCTCTTAAAAACCCGCTTGCAACGAAATGACTGCAGAGCACTTAAAAAACCCGCTTCCAGTTAAATGTCAGAGAAGTATGTAAAAACCCGCTTGCAACAAAATGACTCCAGAGCACGTAAAAACCCGCTTGCAACGAAATGACTGCAGAGCACTTAAAAAACCCGCTTCCAGTTAAATGTCAGAGAAGTATGTAAAAACCTGCTTGCAACGAAATGAATCCAGAGCACATAAAAACCCGCTTGCAACGAAATGACTCCAGAGTACTTAAAAACCTGCTTGCAACGAAATGCCTCCAGAGCACTTAAAAAACCCGCTTCCAGTGCAATGTAAGAGAAGTATGTAAAAACCCGCTTGCAACGAAATGACTCCAGAACACATAAAAACCCGCTTGCAACGAAATGACTCCAGAGCACTTAAAAACCCGCTTACAACAAAATGCCTTCAGAGAACTTAAAAACCCGCTTGCAACGAAATGACTCCAGAACACTTAAATACCCGCTTGCAACGAAATGACTCCAGAGCACTTAAAAACCCGCTTGCAACGAAATGACTCCAGAGCACTAAAAAAAGCGCTTGCAACGAAATGACTCCAGAGCACTTAAAAACCCGATTGCAACGAAATGACTCCAGAGCACTTAAAAAACCCGCTTCCAGTGAAATGTCTGAGAAGTATGGAAAAACCCGCATGCAACGAAATGACTCCAGAACACGTAAAAACCCGCTTGCAACGAAATGACTCCAGAGCACTTAAAAACCCACTTACAACGAAATGCCTTCAGAGTACTTAAAAACCCGCTTGCAACGAAATGACTCCAGAACACTTAAAAACCCGCTTGCAACGAAAAGACTCCAGAGCACTTAAAAACCCGCTTGGAACGAAATGACTCCAGAGGATTGAAAAAACCCACTTCCAGTGAAATGTCTGAGAAGTATGTAAAAACCCGCTTGCAACGAAATGACTCCAGAGCACTTAAAAACCCACTTACAACGAAATGCCTTCAGAGTACTTAAAAACCCGCTTGCAACGAAATGACTCCAGAGCACTTTAAAACCTGCTTACAACGAAATGACTCCAGAGCACTTAAAAACCCGCTTGCAACGAAAAGACTCCAGAGCACTTAAAAACGTGCTTACAGCAAAATGACTCAAGAGCACTTAAAAAACCCGCTTCCAGCGAAATATCTGAGAAGTATGTAAAAACCCGCTTGCAATGGAATGACTCCAGAGCACTTAAAAACCCGCTTCCAGTGACATGTCTGAGAAATATGTAAAAACCCGCAAGCAAAGAAATGACTCCGGAGCACTTAAAAACCCGCTTCCAATGAAAAGACTCCAGAGCACTTAAAAACCCACTTGCAACGAAATGACTCCAGGGCACTTAAAAATCCTCTTTCAGTGAAATGTCTAAGAAGTATTTAAAAACCCGCTTGCAACGAAATGACTCCAGGGCACTTAAAAACCTGCTTCCAACAAAATGACTCCAAAGCACTTAAAAACCCACTTGCAATGAAATGACTCCAGAGCACTTAAAATACCCCCTTCCATTGAAATGTCTGATAAGCATGTAAAAACCCGCTTGCAACGAAATGACTCCAGAGCACTTAAAAACCCGCTTCTAATGAAACGACTCCAAAGCAATTAAAAACCCGCTTGCACTGAAATGACTCCACAGCAGTTAAGAAACCAGCTTCCAGTGAAATGTCTGATAAGTATGTAAAAACCCGCTTGCAACGAAATGACTCCAGAGCACTTAAAAACCCGCTTCTATTGAAACGACTCCAAAGCAATTAAAAACCCGCTTGCACTGAAATGACTCCACAGCAGTTAAGAAACCAGCTTCCAGTGAAATGTCTGATAAGTATGTAAAAACCCGCTTGCAACAAAATGACTCCAGAGCACTTAAAAACCCTCTTGCAATGAAAAGACTCCAGAGCCCTTAAAAATCCGCTTGCAACGAAACGACTCCAGAGCACTTTCAAAAACTGCTTCTAGTGAAATGTCTGAGAAGTAGGCAAAAATCCGCTTGCAACAAAATGACTCGAGCACTTAAAATCCCCTTGCAACGAAATGACTCCAGAGCACTTAAAAACCCGCTTGCAATGAAATGACTCCAGAGCACTTAAAAAACCTGCTTCTAGTGAAATGTCTGAGAAGTATGTAAAAACCCACTTGCAACAAAAAGACTCCAGAGCACTTAATAATCCGCTTGAAACAAAATGACACGAGAGCACTTAAAAAACCAGCTTCCAGTAAAATGTTTGAGAAGTATGTGAAAACCTGCTTGCAACGAAATGACTCCAGAGTACTTAAAAACATGATTGCAATGAAATGACTCCAGAGCACTTAAAAACCACTTCCAACGAAATGACTCCAGAGCATGTAAAAACACGCTTGCAAAGAAATGACTCCAGAGCACTTAGAAAACCCGGTTCCATTGAAATGTCTGAGAAGTATTTAAAAAGCCGCTTGCAACGAAATGACTCCAGAGCATGTAAAAACCCGCTTCCAATGAAATGACTCCAGAGCACTTAAAAACCCACTTCCAGGGAAATGTCTGAGAAGTATGATAAAACCCACTAGCAACGAAATGACTCCACAGCACTTAAAAACCCGCTTCCAGTGAAATGTCTGAGAAGTATGTAAAATCCCACTTGCAACGAAATGGCTCCAGAGCATTTAAAAACCTGCTTGCAACGAAATGACTCCAGAGCACTTAAAAACCCGCTTTCGACGAAAAGACTCCAGAGCACTTAATAATTCGCTTGCAACGAAATGACTCCAGAGTACTTAAAAACCCGCTTGTAATGAAATGACTCCAGAGCACTTAAACAGCAGCTAGCAATGAAATGACTCCTGAGCACTTAAAAACCCCCTCCAATGAAATGACTCCAGTGCACTTAAAAAATCCGCATCCAGTGAAATATCTGAGAAGTATGTAAAAACCGTCTTGAAACGAAATGACTCCAGAGCACGTAAAAACCCGCTTGCAACAAAATGACTCCAGAGCACTTAAAATCCCGCTTCCAACTAAAAGACTCCAGAGCACTTAATAATCTGCTTGCAACCAAATGCCTCCAGAGCACTTAAAAACCCACTTCCAACGAAAAGACTCCAGAGCAACTAAAAACCCGCTTGCAATGAAATGACTCTAGAGCACTTAAAAACCAGCTTCCAGTGAAACGTCTGAGAAGTGTGTAAAAACCCGCTTGCAACGAAATGACTCCAGAGCACTTAAAAACCCGCTTCCAGTGAAATATTTGACAAGTATGTAAAAACCCGCTTGCAACCGTGTATGTGGATCTATGTGCATTGCCCACGAGGCACCCTTGGGTTGGCTACCCAGAGGCTCTTTTAAGCTGTAGTCTAGCTTTCCCCAGGGTCAGAAAATTGTTCAAGGTTCTTGAATGAACTGCATTGAGAAGAACAAAAAAAAAGATCAGAAAGAGAGGAGGACCCCCCCTATCAGTGGATGTGAGGAGAGGCATGCATGCAGAAAGGGGGGAGGGAGGAACCGGGAGAAGAGGTGGGAGGGGCTTATGGGGGGATACAAAAGGAATAAAGTGTAATTAATAAAAGTTAAATAAAAAATTAAAAAAAAAGAAAGAGAGGAACAACACCCACAGGCTGTTCTCTGTCCTCTACTTAGGGGCACGTGTGTACCCTGCCCCCAAATAAACACACATATACCAGGGTGCTTAGTGAAGGGCGCAAGCTAGGGAAAAAATCCCAGCCTGGAGCCTGTGCTCAGGCTACTCCTCTCTGGGCAGCTCTGGCCTCAGCTGGACCACAGGGCAAGCTTTGAACTCCCATGCAGATGAAACTTGCTTCTAGGGTGCCTGCCAAATGGAAGCAGGGCACGAGGATGCAATGGGAAGCATCATTAGCAAAACAGTGGTTTAGGAACAGATGCCAGCTCTGGAGAATAAGTAAAGAGAGTAAGCTGAAGAAGTACCCTAAGCCAGCATGGGGAAGCCACATTCCATTCTGGCCTGCACTGAGGGCAGCTGTGTGAGGTAACTACCCACCCAGCAAGCATCCTCACAGGACGCCATGCAGTGAATTGGTACTGCTCCAACAGAACAAAAACGCAAAGCACTACGTTGCAAGCTAAATCACATGTGTGTCGCTCGTTCAATTAGGAATACAGGAAAACTGAAAAGTGTTATCTCGCACTGTATGGTACAGAAACAAGTTTACAAAGAAAAAACAGAAACGCAGAGCTCAACATAATAAACTAATATATATACGTGTTGCCCGCTCAATTAGGTATACAGGAAAACTGTAAAGTGACATCTCACACTGTACTTCACAGAAACAAGTTTCCAACAAAAGATCACAAGGGCAAAGCACAACATTGTAAACTAATTCACATACTTGTCACCTGTTCAATTATTGTAACAGGAACACTGAAAAGTGATATATCGCACTATATAGCACAGAAACAAGTTTCTAACAAAAGAACAGAAACAAAAACCACAACACTGTAAAATAATTCACATAAGTGTCGCCCGCTCAATTAGGATAACAGGGAAAACTGAAAAGTGATATGTCACACTCTACAGCAAAGCCACAAGTTTCCAACAAATGAACAGTAAAGCTAAGCACAACATTGTAAACTAATTCACATATATTTGCCTGCTCAATTAGGAATACAGGAAAACTAAAAAGTGATATCTCGAATCTACAGCACAGAAACAAGTTTCCAACAAACGAACAGTAAGCTAAGCACTATGATGTAAACTAAATCACATGTGTGTCCCTCACACAATTACGAATACGACAAAACTTAAAAGTGATATCTCGCACTGCACAGCACAGAAACAAGTTTCCAACGAAAGAACAGAAACACAAAGCATTACATTGTAAACTAAATCACATGTGTGTCGCTCGATCAATTAGGAATACAGGGAAACGGAAAATTGTTATCTCGCACTGTACCGCACAGAAAAAAGTTTCCAACAAAAGAACAGATAAGCAGAGCTCAACATTGTAAACTAATTCACATATGTGTTGCCCGCTTAATTAGGTATACAGGAAAACTTAAAGTGATATCTCGCACTGTACAGCACAGAAACAAGATTCCAACAAAAGAACAGAAATGCAGCACAATGTTGTAAATTAATTCATTTATGTGTCACCCTTTCAATTATTATAACAGGAAAACTGGAAAGTGATATATCGCACTCTACAGAGCAGAAACAAGTTTCCAATGAAAGAACACAAATGCAAAGCACAACATTGTAAACGAAATCACATACGTGTCGCCCATTAAATTATTGTCATAGGAAAACTGAAAAGTGATATATCACACTGTACAGCACAGAAAAAAGTTTCCAACAAAAGAACAGAAACACAAAGCAATACGTTGCAAACTAAATAACATGTATGTTACTCGATAGATTAGGAATACAGTAAAACTGAAAAGTGATATATCGCACTGTATATCACAGGAACAAGATTCCAACGAAAGAACAGAAAAGCAAAGCACTACTTTGTAAACTAATTCACATACGTGTCGCCCGTTCAATTATTATAACAGGAAAACTGAAAAGTGATATATCGCACTATACAGCACAGAAACAAGTTTACAACAAAAGAACAGAAAAGCAAAGCACTACTTTGTAAACGAAATCACATGTGTGTCGCTCGCTCAATTAGGAATACCGGAAAATTGAAAAGTTATATAATGCAATGTACAGCACAGGAACAAGTTTCAAAAGGAAGAACAGAAAAGCAAAGCACTACTTTGTAAACTAAATCACATGTGTATTGCTCGCTCAATTAGGAATACAGGAAAAAGGAAAAGTGTTATCTCCCACTGTACAGCACAGAAAAAAGTTTCCAACGAAAAAAAAGAAACGCAGAGCTCAACATAATAAACTAATATACATACGTGTTGCCTGCTCAATTAGGTATACAAGAAAACTGTAAAGTGATATCTCGCACTGTACTTCACAGAAACAAGTTTCCAACAAAAGATCACAAGGGCAAAGCACAACATTGTAAACTAATTCACATACTTGTCACCTGTTCAATTATTGTAACAGGAACACTGAAAAGTGATATATCACACTGTACAGCATAGGAATAAGTTTCCAAGGAAAGAACAGAAACGCCTAGCAGAACATTGTAAAATAATTCATATACATGTCGCCTGTTAAATTATTATCACAGGAAAACTGAAAAGTGATATCTCACACTGTACAGCACAGAAACAAGTTTCCAACAAAAGATCACAAATGCAAAGCACAACATTGTAAACTAATTCACATAAGTGTCGCCTGCTCAATTATTATAACAGGAAAACTGAAAAGTGATATATCGCACTATAGAGCACAGAAACAAGTTTCCAAGGAAAGAACACAAACGCATAGCACAACATTGTAAAATAATTTATACACCTGTCGCCCATTAAATAATTATAACAGGAAAACTGAAAAGTGATATATTGCACTATACAGCACGGAAACAAGTTTCCAATGAAAGAACACAAATGCAAAGCAAAACATTGTAAACGAATTCACATATGTGTTGCCCGCTCAATTAGGATAACAGGAAAACTGAAAAGTGATATGTCACACTCTACAGCAAAGAAAAAAGTTTCCAACAAATGAACAGTAAAGCTAAGCACTATGTTTCAAACTAAATCACATGTGTGTCGCTCACACAATTAGGAATACTAGAAAACTTAAAAGTGATATCGCGCACTGTACAGGACAGAAACATGTTTCCAACAAAAGAACAGAAACGCAAAGTGCTACGTTGTAAACTAAATCACATGTGTGTCGCTCACTCAATTAGGAATGCAGGAAAACTGAAAAGTGATATATCACACTGTACAGCATAGAAACAAGTTTCCAATGAAAGAACACTAATGCATAGCACAACATTGTAACCTAAGTCACATACATGACACACTTTCAATTATTATAGCAGGAAAACTGAAAAGTGATATATCGCACTGTACAGCACAGAAACAACTTTCAAATGAAAGAATCCAAATGCAAAGCACAAAATTGTAAAATAATTCACATACGTGTCGCCCGTTCAATTATTGCAACAGGAAAACTGAAAAGTGATATATCACACTATACAGCAGAGAAACAAGTTTCCAATAACAGAACAGAAACGCAAAGCACAAAAGTGTAAACTAAATCACATACGTGTCGGCCACTCAATTAGGATAATAGGAAAATTGAAAAGTGATATGTCGCACTGTACAGCAAAGAAACTATTTTCCATCAAATGAACAGTAAAGCTAAGAACTATGTTTTAAACTAAATCACATGTGTGTCACTTGCTCAATTAGGAATACAGGAAAACTGAAAAGTAATATATCACCTTATACAGCACAGAAACAAGTTTCTAACAAAAAAACAGAAACGTAAACCACAACACTATAAACTAATTCACATATGTGTCGCCTGCTCAATTAGGACAACAGAAAAACTGAAAAGTGATATATTGCACTCTACAGCATAGAAACAAGTTTCCAACGAAAGAACACAAACACATAGCACAACATTGTGAACTAATTCACATACGTTTCGCCCGTTCAATTATTAATAACAGGAAAACTGAAAAGTGATATATCACACTATACTGCACAGAAATAAGTTTCCAATGAAAGATCACAAATGCAAAGCACAACATTGTAAACTAATTCACAAACGTGTCGCCTGTTCAATTAGTATAACAGGAAAACTGAAAAGTGATATATCGCACTGTACAGCACAGAAACAAGTTTCCAACAAAAGAACAGAAACGCAAAGCACTACGTTGTAAACTAAATCACATGTGTGTCGCTCACTCAATTAGGAATACAGGAAAACTGAAAAGTGATATATTGCACTGTAAAGCACAGGAAGAAGTTTCCAAAGAAAGAACAGAAAAGGAAAGCACTATGTTGCAACTAAATCACATGTGTGTCCCTGGTTAAATTAGGAATACAGGAAAACTGAAAAGTGTTATCTTGCACTGTACGGCACAGAAACAATTTTTCAATGAAAGAACAGAAATGCAGAGCTTAGCATAATAAACTAATTCACAGGGAGGTGCAAGATGGCGGTGCCCGGAGGACTCTCATTCAGAGCAGCAGCAGCAGTATCAGCACAGTGACCAGCAATCAGAACTCTGGGCCCTAAAACACTGTCATTGTGTTTCCCAGGTGAGAGGCTACCCCTCGGTGGGGGATTCAATCAGTTTTTAACTCACCTGGCTAAACCGTGGAAGAGATCCCGGTTCTGCCAGATGCTTGGCTGCAGGCCGCCAGCCCCAGCCACAGCCCCAGCCCAGAGCCACAAGCCAGTGTCTCTGGTCACGGTCCCAGACTGAAACGTGTGCACCACACTATCAGAGACTGGAATTTTCAGCCCAGAGATAACTTTACGGTACAGGAAATGATTGGGACTGATCTTAGGTCACCCAGATATCCCCTGGAAAAGACTCGGGTTCCACGGGCACCCCAGGAGCCAGCCCGGAGCCAGAGCAGGGGACCCAGACTCCGGCACAGAGCCCTGCCTGCCTGCGCACCTGATTCGCCACCTGAGATAGAACTGTGGGCACCAGGGCACCAGCGAATGTGTTTCACTGTCTGGGGCAAACACACAGGGAGGGAAACGGCTGGTCTGATCTCAGAGCACTCAGCCTGAAAAGGTCCCTGGAAAATTACCCAGCTTAGGGAGGCACCCAGGCTCCCAAAGGCCGGAAAGGCAGACACAGGCACTTTCTGCACACCAGACAGCTGGCAGAGAATGAGCCGCCATCACTCAGCTGTGCTCCAGGCACAGGCAATTTCTGCGGGCAGCTAGCTGGCAGACACTGAGCAGTGTTCACCAGGGCAAAAAAAGACACTGGGAGTCCGTGTCTCCAGAGAATCCACAGGGAAGGAAGGAAACTGTACTGACTTAAATCACCCAATCCTTCCCTAGAAAAAGTCTAGTAGACCAGTGGGGCTGAGGAGCCATCTCTCAGCTGTGCTCCAGACACAGGCACAAACAGTTGAGGCACGCCTGATGTCCAACTGGGTCACAGCAGCTGATCATTAAATTTGCAACAAGAAACCCAGAAACAGGGCAGCTGCCCTCAGGACTTTCCTGGATGAAAGGAGAACCCTCTAGACTAACAAAGACCACAGTTACCACTCAGGTCTATATCCCTGAGGTGAGCAGCAGCAACCCCTGAAAAAACGACAGCCATCCAGGGACTATACCCAAAAAGCTGAGAAGACATCCTTCAGGAAAAACCAGCTTTCTGCAAAGGGGATTCTCTCCACCACAGGATCCCCAGGAACAACCAGAAAATAACCCCAAACACCTAAGATAGCACAATGGGTAGAGGCCAGCATAAAAGCTCAAACAACAAAAGACAGAGCAATATAGCATCTCCAGAACCCAGTCACCCAGGGGCAAGTAGCCCTGGACACCCCAGCATAACTGAAATCCAAGAAGATGACCTAACGACTATGCTCATGAAGATGATAACAGAGGAAACAAATAAGATACGTAAAGCCATAGAGGAAGATAAACTCAAACAGAATATTGCCATCCCTAAAGAAATAGAGGAAGCTGCAGCCAAACAGTTTATGGCCTTTAGAAAGGAAATGCTTAAAGCACTGAATGAAATAAAAGAAACAGAGTTGAAGGAACTAAAAGAAAAACAGGAAAGTACAATCAGACAGGTGAAGGAAGTAAACAAAACAACTCAAGACCTGAAGATAGAATTGGAAAAATTAAAGAAAACACAAATGGAGGAAATAATGGAAAGGAAGAATCTAGGGAAGAAAACAGGAACCACAGAGGTAAGCATAACCAATAGACTACAAGAGATGGAAGAAAGAATCTCAGGTGTAGAAGATACAATGGAAGAAATCGATGTATCGCTCAAAGAAAATGTTAAATCCAAAAACTTCCTGACACAGACCGTCCAAGAAATGCAAGACAATATGAAAAGACAAAACCTAAGAATAATAGGTATAGAGGAAAAAGAAGACTCCCTTCTCCAAGGCCCAGAAAAATATTTTCAACAAAATCATTGAAGAAAATTTCCCCAACTTAAAGGAGAGGCCAATACAAGAGGCCTATAGAACACCCAATAAATTAGACCAGAAAAAAAATCCTCCCACCACATAATAATCAAAACCGTAAGTATACAGAACAAAGAAAAAATACTAAAAGCTTCAAGAGAAAAAGGCCAAGTAACATATAATGGCAAACCCATTAGAATCACACCTGACTTTTCAACAGAGACTATGAAAGCCAGAAGGGCCTGGACGGATATCATGCAGACCCTAAGAGAACAGAGATGTCAGCCCAGGCTACTATACCCCACAAAGCTCTCAGTCCTCATAGATGGAGAAAACAAGATATTCAATGACAAAAACAAATTTCAACAATACCTACAAACAAATCCAGCATTACAGAAGACACTAGAAGGGAAAATACAACCCAGGAAAACTAGCTACATTCAAGAAAACACAGGAAATAAATAACCTCACTTCAGTAAAACAAAAAGCAACCAAGCACACAACCTGATGACCACAGCCAACATCAAAATCAAGGGATCTAACAGCCACCGGTCATTAATCTCCATCAACATCAATGGAATCAACTCTCCAATAAAAAGACACAGATTTACAGAATGGATACGTAAACAAAACCCAGCAATCTGTTGCATACAAGAAATACACCTAAGACACAAAGATAGACATTACCTGAGGGTAAAGGGTTGGAAGACAACTTTCCAAGCAAAGGGACCCAAGAAGCAAGCAGGAGTAGCCATTCTAATATCTGATAAAATAGAATTTCAACCAAAATTAATCAAAAGAGATGGGGAAGGACACTTCATACTCATCAAGGGAAAATTCCACCAGAAAGACATCACAATCCTGAACATCTATGCCCCAAATACAAGGGCACCCTCATTTGTTAAAGAAACATTGATGAAATTTAAAGCACATATAGATCCCCACACACTAATAGTGGGAGACTTCAACACCCCACTCTCAACAAAGGACAGGTCAACAAAACAGAAATTAAACAAAGAAACAATGTCTCTGACAGAGGTCATGAAATAAATGGACCTAACAGATATTTACAGAACTTTACACTCAAACACAAAAGATTTTACCTTCTTTTCAGCACCTCATGGAACCTTCTCCAAAATAGACCATATAGTGTGTCACAAAGCAAGCCTCAACAGATACAAGAAGATTGAAATAATCCCTTGTATCTTGTCTGATCACCATGGAATAAAGCTGAACCTCAACAATAACAGAAATAGCAAAATGCCTACACACACATGGAAACTGAACAACTTGTTACTAAATGACAGCTGGGTCAGGGAAGAAATAAAGAAAGAAACTAACATCTTTCTAGAAATCAATGAAAATGAAGACACAACATACCCAAACTTGTGGGACACAATGAAAGCAGTGCTAAGAGGAAAGTTCATAACACTAAGTGCCTTCAAGAAGAAATTCGAGACAGCTCATTCAAGCACCTTAATGGCTCACTCAAAAACCCTAGAAAAACAAGAAGCAGACACACCAAGAAGGAGTAGACAGCTGGAAATAATCAAACTCAGGGCTGAAATCAATCAATTGGAAACAAATAAAACAATTCAAAGAATCAATGAAACCAAGAGCTGGTTCTTTGAGAAAATCAACAAGATCGACAAACCCTTAGCCAAGCTAACTAAAAGGCAGAGAGACACCAACCAAATCAACAAAATCAGAAATGAAAAGGCGGATATAACTACAGACAATGAGGAAATCCAAACAATCATTAGGACTTACTTCAAAAGTCTATATGCCACAAAATTTGAAAATCTAAACGAAATGGACAATTTTCTTGATTGATTTGACTTACCAAAGCTGAATCAAGACCAGGTAAATCAACTAAATAGTCCTATATAGCCCAAAAAAATAGAAGCAGTCATCAAAAGTCTCCCATCCAAAAAAAGCCCAGGACCAGATGGCTTCAGCATAGAATTCTACCAGAACTTCAAAGAAGAGCTAACACCAATTCACTTCAAACTATTCCACAAAATAGAAACAGAAGGAACATTACCAAACTCATTCTATGAAGCCACTGACACCTTGGTACCTAAACATCACAAAGACTCAACAAAGAAAGAGAATTTCAGGCCAATCTCCCTTATGAACATTGATGCAAAAATACTTAATAAAATACTTGCAAACCAAATCCAAGAACACATCAAAGGTATTATCCACTATGACCAAGTAGGCTTCATCCCAGGTATGCAGGGGTGGTTCAATATACAGAAACCCATCAATGTAATCCACCATGTTAACAAACTGAAAGAAAAAACCACATGATAATCTCCCTAGATGCTGAAAAAGCATTTGACAAAATCCAACATCCATTCATTTTTAAAGTATTGGAGAGATCAGGGATACAAGGCACATATCTAAACATAGTAAAGGTGATATACAACAAGCCTATAGCCAACATCAAACTGAATGGAGAGAAACTTAAAGCAATCCCACTAAAATCAGGGACAATACAAGGCTGCCAACTCTCTCCATATCTCTTCAACATAGTGCTGGAAGTCCTTGCTAGAGCAATAAGACAGTTGAAGGAGATCAAGGGGATACAGATTGGAAAAGAAGAAGTCAAATTATCACTATTTGCAGATGATATGATAGTATACATGAGTGACCCCAAAAACTTTACTAGGGAACTCCTACAGCTGATAAACACCTTCAGCAAAGTGGCTGGATATAAAATTAACTAAAAAAAAATCAGTAGCACTCCTGTATACAAAAGAC
Organism: Meriones unguiculatus; assembly: GCF_030254825.1. NCBI lineage: Eukaryota > Metazoa > Chordata > Mammalia > Rodentia > Muridae > Meriones > Meriones unguiculatus. The sequence continues at coordinate 3,298,819 of NC_083367.1, forward strand.
AAAAATGGGTGAGAAAGAAATTAGGGAAACAACACCCTTCACAATAGTCACAAATGACATAAAGTACCTTGGTGTAACCCTAACCAAGCAAGTCAAAACCTTGTATGAAAAAAATTTCAAGTCTCTGAAGAAAGAATTAGAAGAAGATATGAGAACATGGAAAGATCTCCCATGTTCATGGATTGGCAGGATTAACATAGTAAAAATGGCCATCTTACCAAAAGCAATCTACAAATTTAATGCAATTCCCATCAAATTGCCAACACAATTCTTTACAGACCTGGAAAAAAATGCTCAACTTCGTATGGAATAACAAGAAACCCAGAATTGCTAAAACAATCCTCTACAATAAAAGATCTGGAGGTATCTCCATCCCTGATCTTAAGCTGTACTATAGAGCAACAGTTTTAAAAACTGCATGGTACTGGCATAGAAACAGAATGGTGGATCAATGGAACCGAACAGAGGACCCAGAAATAAACCCACACACTTATGGACACCTGATCTTTGACAAAGACGCCAAAACCATACAGTGGAAAAAAGATAGCATCTTCAACAAATGGTGCTGGTCTAACTGGATGTCTACATGTAGAAAAATGAAAATAGATCCCTACTTGTCACCCTGCACAAAACTGAAGTCCAAGTGGATCAAAGACCTCAACATAAAACCAGACACATTATAACGGCTTGAAAAAAAAGTGGGACATACCCTAGAACTCATTGGTACAGGGGAAAACTTCCTGAAAAGAACACCAACAGCACAAGCGCTAAGAGCAACAGTCAATAAATGGGACCTCATGAAACTGAAAAGCTTCTGTAAAGCAAAGGACACCGTCATCAAAACAAAGCGACCACCTACAGATTGGGAAAGAATCTTCACCAACCCTTTATCTGACAGAGGACTCATATACAGTATATATAAAGAACTAAAGAAGCTAAAAAGCAGCAAACCAAGTAATCCACTTAAAAAATGGGGAACAGAGCTAAACAGAGAATTCTCTGTAGAGGAATACCAAATGGCAGAGAAGCACTTAAAGAAATGCTCAACCTCACTAGCCATTAGGGAAATGCAAATCAAAACAACCCTGAGATTTCACCTTACACCCATGAAAATGGCCAAGATCAAAAACTCAAGTGACAACACATGCTGGAGAGGTTGTGGAGAAAGGGGAACCCTTCTCC